>NC_051437.1:4879173-4890725 GCF_001649575.2 Kryptolebias marmoratus | reverse complement strand
CCAGCATCTTGCACCCTGCTGTTATGTGCTGGACTGTCTCAGGGGCCTCCTTGCACAACCTACACCTTGGGTCTTGTCTGGTGTGGTAGATCTGAGCCTCTATTGCTCTGGTGTTTAGGGCCTGTTCCTGGGCGGCCAGGATGAGTGCTTCTACTATATATATGAAAAAAAAAAAATTCCCTTCTCACCCTCCGCGGGTGGTCTTTGTTTCATCCTCTGAGCTCGGGTCCTCTACCAGAGGCCTGGGAGCTTGAGGGTTTTCCACAGTATCTTGGCTGTGCCTAGAACTGCACATTTCTGGACTGAGATGTCTGATGTTGTTCCTGGGATCTGTTGTAGCCACTGCTCCAGTTTGGGGGTGACTGCCTGTCTGCTAGCTGTCTGGATAGCTCAATGGGTAAGTCACCAGACTTTCACCCAGGAGACCCTGGTTCAAATCCAGGCCGGGCTTTGAGTCACATGCCGTCTCAGACGTCGCCCGCCCAAACAAGGTCTGCGTCAGGTGCTGGGGAACCTTGATGAAAAATGGGCTACTGGAACAAGACGGAGGAAATGGATGAGATGTGAAAACATGGATCTGTTGGAATGCTACTACTCAAGTAACCCTAGTAACCCTATATATATACTAAGTTTATATATATATACTTAGTTTTATCGGCAAGGCGAAAAGGTGATAATGTTTTTTCCCGTGTCTGTTTTTGGTGGGTGTTTTAGCAAATTATTTCATTGAAATACATTCTTTCATTGAAAGAAACATTCAGAAAGTAATCATCAGATCTGATTAACTTTTAAAGTCATCTCAATTCAAGATGGCTGCCACAGCCAACTGACTTTAAAAAAAAGTACTACAATTCAGACAATTTTACAGAATTTCAGTTCAAATTTGGTATGTTAATAACTAGGTGTGATCCTCAACACATACTCTGATCACCACTTATTATGCATGTTTGCTTAACACAGCAAACACAAAGAAATGGCTCTAACTCAGTCAGTTTTACAGATACTGAGCTATGATTAATGTGGTAGTAGCTGAGAGTCAGTCCCAACACATGCTCTGAATGTGACATTCTGTGTAATGTTATTTTTATAGTTTGACAAAAACAGCTACAAATCTGTCATTTCTCAACATGGCATTATCTCAGTTTAAAACTCTGACATGAAAGGTGACATGATTTCCTTGAAGGAACGTTAGGTTTTTAATATATTCTGTATCCACTTAAGTGTAATGTAATTTATGCAATATGTTGAGTCTTGTTTTAGTATCACTGCATAAGTGAGTAATGGAGCCAGTCGGAAGGTTTTTGCATTAGACAAATCACAGTCTAACTTTATTACTGGGCCTGCTTTTACATCTTAATTTGCTAAGCTCATGTGCAGCACATCATACAGCATAAAATATAATAGCCTTACAAAATTAGAATCCATCAATTGTTGTTTTTTTATTGATAAATGTACAGAATTGTCTTTCCACTTGTGATGTGCTTTACTGAACTTAACATTAAATCTCAGCTCACTGCTGCCATCATGTGGACTCACAGCACCAGTACACACTCAGTCTGGTGATCAGTTCAGGGTCGAACTACACCACACTTTATTCACAAACCTTTGCATTACTGGGTCTCTGGTCAGTTTACATCTGAACCATTCATCAGACAGAATCTAAAGTTAACACAGAGTGGCCAATGTGCACTAAAGTTCAGCAAAACTGCAGTTCTAAACGTTCTTGTCGTTCTCAAAACCTGTTCAGCAGCCCAAATCTTTAGTAGGATTTAAGCAGAAGTATACCAGAAACACGTAAGTCCACACAGCTCTGTGGTTTCTGTACACAAAGATAGAGGAAAACCTAACTGAACTGAACTGCGTCCTTTACCTTTGCATGAGTTGTTGAAATGCAGCGCCCCATCCTGATTGTACATCCCTGTGAAGGCAGAGCTCTGACAGTGACCCGGCCCGCTGAGCGAAGGCCCACGAGCCTCGCCGGCTCTCTCAGGCCCTGGGAGGAGAAGCAGTGTTGTTTGGTGCGGGGCCACCAAGCTGACTGTAAGGGCGCGCAGCACATGAGGATAATCCCCTAATGCCTGTCACAATGAGATTTGATTGGAGACTCAAGCAGCCAGATTTATAGTGTTAAGTGAATGTAATTCCAACTCTCCAAACAGGCTGCTAACTGGGCTTTCTGTTGCTGGTAAACACACAAACATTTAATAAATCATATATTTCATGTCCGTAACTGTTGAATTTTATGTTATTAGTTTCTTCAGAAGGTTCTGCAATGATTTAATTAACCAGTCAGATTCATATGGCGTTGCACAGTCTGAAGACAAAAGTAACAAAAAGAACAACTAACCACAGTTGCTAAAAGGTTTTTCATAAGCTATCTTAAATTAGGAAATCTATTCAATCTACATAAACTGCATTTTCTGCTAAAATGCAATGTGAATATGGACTGTTGAATGGCATTCAAACTGAGATATTAAAGCTAAAAGAAGCAAAATGATAGCTAAAAGCCAAAACTACTAAAGGGTTAGCTGAGAGTTAAAAGTAGCAAAATGTAGCAAGAGATTAACCAAAAGCTAAAAGCAGCAAAAGGCTAGCTAAAAGTAGCGAAAGGTTAGCAACAGGTTACCTTAAAAATAGTAAAATGTTATTTAAGAGCAAAAACTATCAAAGGGCTAACTAAAAGTAACAAAGGGGTAACTAAATGCTAAAAGTAGCAAAACACTACATAAATATATCAAAAGTTTTCACTAAAAGCTAAAACCAGTAAAAGGCTAGCTAAAACCTAAAAGCAGCAGAAGGCTCACTATCAACTGAAAGTATAAGTAGGCTAGCTAAAGTTAGCAGAACAATAGCTAAAAGAGGCTAAATATTACTAAAAGCAGAAGAATGGTAGTTAAAAGCTAAAAGTAGAAAAGGCCTAGCTAAAAAGCTAGTGTAAAAGGTTTTTAAAAAGAGCAGAATGTTAGCTAAAAGCTAAAACTAGAAAGGCTAGACAAAAGCTAAAGGTAGAAAAATGGTAGCTGAAGACAAACAGCAACGAAACAAAGGCTAAAAAAAAGACTGATGCAGATTTCATAAAGAACAAATGTTTTTGAAGGAATTCATCGTTTTTTGTTTTGTTTTGTTTTTGCGGTGAAATATTCATAAATATTTTAAAAATATGAAAGTTACCAAAAAAATAGGTCACAGTGCCTATATTTTGTTTAACACCATTTTGGTTAAGTAATTGCTATAATTATTGGTTGTGTTGGTGTTTTACATCCTTGTAAATACTCCCCATGTACAGAAGCACGAAGCACCTTATCTCATGATTACCAGATCCGTATTATGAGATAAGGTGCCTATTTTTTTTTCTTTGGTGAATGCAATGTCCTTCTGTTCACATGAGAAGAAAGAGAGAAAAAACTAAAATCTTGAACATTTGTATTTCCATGACAACTCGCTGCTGGAGATGATCATTTAAAGATTCACACACAAAACCCACTGAGAATATTCAGTTTATAAATAGATTTCCATTAAACTGCTCCAGATTTGCCACCTAATACTGCTGACATGTTGCTGCAACAGTCATTCATCATAAGAATATTTTCCTGTTTAAACGTGCCTTTCTGTCAGGCAAAAAGGACCATCTGGTACCAAGCTTGTGTGTGTCTGTATTTTTGTTTGTTTTTTCTTTACAACAAATCTCCATCAATATTCATACACCACCTTTCTGTCCTGCCACCGTTCATGACAGAGATTTAAACTAAGATCATCTCATGTTGAAGAATCAGAGTTGTTGCTGTTGAAAATAATGTCATGCATAATCTCATGCTATAACGTGAGGTCTCATGCTGAAGGTATTTGGTGTGAATGACTTTCAGCTACTTCTACATCAGATTTCAGTTTGATATCTTTAAAATTGATTGAGTTTTAGCCAATTTTGTGTTGATTAGTTGTGGTGGTCATATTGATTTATATTGACTCCAAAAGTTGATCATGACTAAATGTGTATCCAGTAATTACTTTATGAAAGGTTCATTCAAATCTGTCCATTATTTCATGAGATATTTTGCTAACAGACAAATAGCATTGACTTCAGTAGTTAGATAGTAGATCTTGAGGATTGGATAATGCTCAGAGAATGTGTTGGGGATGACACTTTTAGCTATTACCACACTAAATATTAGCTGAATGTCTGTAAAACTGGCTGAGTTTTAGCCATTTTTGTGTTTTCTAAGGGTAGTTAGCTGTGGCAGCCATTTTGAATTGGTTTGACTTTAAACATTAATCAGTTGTAGGTGCACATCCAAGGATTTCTTTCTCATAGTTTCGTTAAAGTCTGTTTGTGATTTATGAGACATTTTGCTAACAGCCAGCCACATAAACAAATACACACAGAGACCTGGCTAAAAACCTTTTTTGCCACCTTTTGCCTTCCAGTGGCGGGTGATAATGATCTATTTGTGTCTAATTTGAAAGTACAATTTCACTTCAGGCATTCAGTTATGTAGGCAAACAGAAAACTGCTGACTGCCTGTACAGCAGCTGTTGTTGTGTTTACTCTCCCTCAGCTAACAGCACAGCCGCTGGGAGTTTGTTCACGCTACAACCGTTGGTCTATTAATGCCATGTCTGACAAGAACTGTGAGTTTTCTATAAGCCAGAAGTTACACTGCAAAGATAAAAGCTTGAAAACCTATAGATTCCATTTTGGTGTCTTGGATAAAATCGTGTTTTCTCCACTCTGGTCTTTCCTCTTTATGATTACACCTGCAGTGAGAGTGGAAAAGTGTCTCTACAAGAAATCAAACTATTCAAAATGGTACATTTGTAAAGCTCATTAAAATAAATTAAACCATAACTTTCAACCTGTTTAGAACAAAAAGTACAACTAAGTCTAGGCCATAAAGGAGCTTAACATTACCAGCTGCCATAGACGTATTTGTAACATGAATGTCCTGGTTTGGGAGGATTTGTCAAGCATAGGGTATACTGTAAACAAATCCTTTCAAAAATGCTGCTGTTGTACTCAAAAACAGTGCAACTCAGCAATGAAGACTGGGGGGAACCTATTTCTGAATCATATCTGAACAGTAGGATACTAAAGGTTTTTTTCTTTTTTGTAAACAGCTTGAGGCCCTAGTTTCCCTGTTTTATATTCCTCCAGGTTGGAAAGGTGCCCATTTTTGTTTGGGTGATCACATAGGGGTCATGTAATCATTACCTTGACCCCCAACACCATCTACTAAGAATGACCTATTTCTTAAAAGAAAAAGGGAGAGTTAAGCATGTGTATGGATTTAGTATATACAGTATATCAGACTTGGAATAGAAGGACAGGATCTATTATTTGCAAGTTTTTGTGGGGGGGTTTTTCCCCCAAAAGTTTCGACATTTAAAAATGGTGTCAACATGACGACTGCCAGAAATTCCAACATATATCAGCTATTCTTTAGAAAACCCAACAGTAATTTTTGACTCACAGTTGGCATTATGTATGCTATGCAAAAGCCAGACTGTTATTTTGAAGAGCATCTACGATACAAGATGTTTTTTTGTTTTTTCAGGTACAACTCACTTCCTGTTTGGCCTTTAATTTTTTGGTACTTTAATTAAATCTGCACAGGTTTTTATTTATTTCTCCTTAACTTTAAAGTGTTAATAATGACAAAATTGCTAAAATTATTCAAGATTTATGTGTGCAGACATGGTGGAATAGCATGACAATGAAACCTCATCAGAAAACTGAAAACCCTTGATAATACAACTAAAAAACAATATATAGCTTACAATTTTATTTGTATTTGTAAATACTATTTACTAATACATACTTTCCATTGGGGTGATAATCACTAGACAGCATCCAAAGAAAGTTTCCAGAGGTGTGCCCCAGGGATTAGTCCTCAGACCACTTCTGTTTGTTCTAGACATCGGTAATCATCAATATCATCATCAATATTTCATATGCAGTTTTTTTATGCTGATGGTACTGTGATATAATGCTCTGTACTTAAGCCCAGTCTAGATTTTACCTGCATTTAATGCAGTTTAAGGCCATTTTTTTACCCTAAATTTGTTCTGAATGACAGCGAGATCAAGCTTATGCTGTACTCAAATGCAAATGCAAAGTCAAAGTGTTTAAAACTGCCAGTCATTATTGCTTTTAGGCACTTTAGGATTGGAATTGATGACTTACTGCTCCCACCACCCTAGGAGTTGTAGAAAGAAGACAAAATCAGGTTGAAAATAGGTTACTTTATAATTAAGTTGTTTCAACCTCATAAGACCACTAAAGACTTGTTGCTGATGTCTTAGTGTTCAGATGAATTATGCTGATGATATACAGTTACAGTCAGACGTTTACATACAATTGGAGCTTTTAATGATTTATTTGAATTGTTCTGATTATACAACATTCAACTTCAGTGCTTTTTAAAAACAAGAAATAGGTGCACAAGTTTGAATTTATTGTTGATTTTTTCTGATATACACTGGTCAAATATATTCGTATATCCCTACTTATATATGATTAAACATCCTATAGCAAGTTGCACCATGACCACGCACTTTTTGTATCCATCTACGAGCTTCTGGTATAATTGTTGCTGATGTTTGGCCACTCTTCTTGGCAGGATTGGTGAAGTCTATTTAAACCGGTTGGTTTTCTGGCACAGACCTGGCTTTTAAGCATAGTGAACAAACTTTTAATCCAGCTCAGGTCAGGGCCTTGGGAAGGCCATTCGGAGAGGTTAATGTGAGCCAGTTTTATCCAATCAGAAACCAGTTTTGATGTGTTTGGAATCATTGTCCTGTAGGAACTCCCAAACATGTCCATGTTTCACTTATCTAGCTGTTAAGTAAAGTTGAAGAATTTGGAGATAGTCCTCCTTCTTCTTTATTATTCCATCCACTTTGTCCAATGCACCAGCCCCACAGCATGATGCTACCACCACCATGCTTGACAGTGGGTACAGTGTTCTTCGGTTTGAAAGCATCACCTTAACTCCTCCAAACATACGTCTTGTCATTGTGGCAAAATAACTTAGTCTTTGTCTTGTCCATAAAATTTCTCTCCAGAAGGGATTTGGTTCGTATATCAAGCTTGAAGGCGTCACTTTTGGATCAGAAGCTTCTTTCTTCAGCCCCCTCTCAGTCCATGGTGATGTAAAACTGGCCTCACTGTGGACAGACACACTGGTGTTCCGGCAGTTTCCAGTTCATGGCAGCCTTAAGCCTCGATGGTTCCTGAGTTGTTCCTGAACATCATAACAAGTTTCCTTCCATCTGAGGGTGACAGATGAGTACTGATCAATCCAGTGGGTGCTGTCAAACATATCCTTTTTATGCTTGCAAAGAGAACTATCGCTGCAGTCAATCCTGATTTATAATGAGAGGTTAATAGGACTTGTCCCTGACAAGTGAATACATATTGGAACCTCCAGCACCACTACTGACAAATTTAAGTGAATGTTTGTACATATTTGAGCCTGCATTATAGTAATTACTTTAAATAAGCATAGAAGAAGTAAGTAGTCCCAGTAAAACTGTTTTTAATTATTGCTTTTATTAGAGTTCCTATAGCCTTGTAGTACTCAACACACCTGGAATTAAGCTATGATTAAAACTTGATGAACAATTAAATACAAACTTGGTGCAGTTCTGCTGGAACAAAGTGTTCAAGCTCTTTTAATTTTTTTAATTATTTTGGACTATCAGTGTCACAGGTAATCATGCACAGTTGCTACTGAATCCATTGATTCAGATGCATAGATGCAAGATTTTTGTCAGTTTTGGTGGTGGGGGGCATTTATGTCTGTGAGAGAGACAAAGATAGACTTTTGAATGGAGCGATGTTTCCAAGAACTTGTTGCTTTGTTTTCAGCAAAAAGTGGAGAAAACTTTAGCTTGCTTAGTTAAAAAACAGAGGAGATACAGTTACATGTCCAAACAGGCGTGCCCACTATCAAGGACAAACACATGGCATATCTTTCAATCTTTCCTTAGTGCTTCATTAACATCTCTTTAGATTTCAAGCTGCTACCCAGAAAAACAGAAAATACTACATTCTTTAAATACATACATGCAGCACACAAAGTAACACTAAAGAGCCATCCACATGGGAACAGGATATTGTGGATACTCAAAAGTTTTTTATTGTTTTAGCCTTGTGTACGCACAGAAACAGCATTTTAGGATTGCCTCAGTGTTGTTGTTGTTTTTTTTATTGGGTTCCAGAGTGGGAAAATCTTTAAACCATATTGTTCCAGTATCCTCATGGTGAACTTCTAAAGAACCTTGAAAAACTGATTAGTTTGATTTACTCTTCCTAGCTCTCTGGTCTAAACAGGATCCTCATTAACTACATCATTTATCAACCGGCCTTTTAAACAGTTGCTACATCACCAGCCTTAAGAACCATCCACTCATTTTCTTTACCCGCTTCTCTTTTTCAGCTCACAGGGAGAGAGAGACAAGATGCACTCTGGACAGGTCCATCTTAGGGCCACAAAGAAACAAACAACCATTCACACCTAGGGAAAATTTGGAGTTACCAGTTAACCTATCATGCATGTTTTTGGTCCGTGGGAGGAAAACGGGAGTACCCGGAGTAAACCCACGCTTGCACAAAGAGAACATGTACACTCCACCCAGAAAGACCCCAGACTGGGAGGTGATCCTGCAACCTTCTCCCTGGGAAACAACAGCTCTAACTCTTGCACCACCTTGCCACCCAGCCTCAAGAACCAACCAACCATTTTACATATTTGGACAATGTCTACAGTTTCACACTCCTGTTCTAACTTCTTTAGAAGAAGGATAATACAATGAGCTAAAGATCATTAAAACAACACAGCTTATTTGAATACCAAACTGAAAGAACGGAGCTGGGTGATGTCAGTTTGAGCGCGGCTAATGGTCATACAGCAGCATCATTTTCAAAACATACCAACTGCTTGGAGAAATTTTCTTTTTCTTCTTTTTCAACCAGAGTTTTATGAAAATGAATTTGCATCTCCACATCGCAGTGTGACATGCAAATTACTTGATGAATGACCACAGGAGTAAAACTAACCCCCTCATCAACTGAAGTTTTGTTGTTAGAGGAAGCATGGTAGTTTTTTCAGCTGCTGCCTTCTGCAGGGGTCAGCACAACAAGCAAATTCTCATAGAAGAAGATTTTTATTTTTACTCTAGATGCGCTTCCTGCTGTACTCAAACCCGCAGCCTCAGGTTTACCACCTAGCTACCCTGTTAGAGGGAGCAGAGTCAGGAACGTTATTTACCACAGGTATTACAAAGTCAGTGTGCTCTTTTAAGAAGCAGTGGTAAGGGAGAGTGAGTGATTTCTGTAATCTCAAAGATGTTAAAAATCTTTTGTTTTTGTGTTTAAACAAGGATATACCAGAATTTCAACTTGGTCTAATGCTTCAGTCTTTTTGCAAGTTAACTTTGCACAGAATGTTTCTTAGTACTAAGAATCCAGAGCAACACAAGACATGATCACAAAATGCAATAAATGCAACAATTTGCAAATCTCATAAACCCATATTTATTCACAATGGAACATAGAAAACATATCAAATGTTGAAACTAAAATTGTACTATTTTATTGAAAAAGATCATTTTGAATTGATGGCAGCAACACATTTCACAAAAATTGGGAGAGGGACAACAAAAGGTATGAATGAGGAAAGTTTGGAGGATCATTTTAGCATCTAATTAGGTTAATTGGCAACAGGTCCGTAAGAGGACTAGGTATAAAAAGAGCATTTTAGAAAATCTGAATCTCTCAGAAATAAGAGGAAGTCAGTACTGGACACCTGTTATCAACACACAGTTCAAAAGTCTGCCTCTCTGATGGTATAAGGGTGCATTAGTGCCTATAGCATGGGCAGCTTACACATCTGGAAAGGCAACATCAATGCAGAAAAGTATATACAGGTTTCAGAATAACATATCTTCCTGGTCAGACATCTTTTTCAGGGAAAACCTTTACCAAGACAATGCTAAACTGCTCAAAGCATTTTTTATAAAAACATAGCTTTGTATTAGAAGTGTTCAGATGCTAAACTGGCCTCACTGCAGTCTAGACCTCTCACAACACTAACTAAAAACATTTGAAACATCATGAAATGAAAAGAAACATCAAAGAAGACTGTTGAGCAGAACGGGACAACATTCCCTCCAAAACCTCCAGCAGCTGCTCTCCTCAGTTCCTGGATGTTTACAGACTGCAGTTATAAGAAGAGGGGATGCTTCACAGAGGGAAACACGGACCTATCCTAACCGTTTTGAGATGTGCTGCTGCCATAAAATTCAAAACACCTTTTTTTTTTTCCAAAATAGGGGACGCTGTTCTGTTTTTATGTAAATAAAACAACGTCCTTAAAAACAGAACAACGTCCCAACTTTTTCAAAACTGGGGTTGCAGTTTGATTTCCTGCACCATCTTTTTAAACGCAACAACATGCTCAAATCCATCACATAGCACCCTCAGACTTGTATTTCCTCGTAGAACATTGACATCTTATCACCCCTGAACCTTAGTGGCTGTCATGCTCAGCTCCAATGGTCTTTTTAACAACCTTCATATCTCTGTCACACCTCCTGGATTACAGCTGTGTCAGAAAAACAGACACATATGGCAGTGTTATTTACACCGTGAATCAGCTATGATCCAGCAGTGCATCAGAGCAAAATAGCTTCAGCAGAAACCACTAAAACATGAAACAAACAGAAGCAGTTGCCAGTCTTAGAGTCCTTTTTTACTCCCACCACAGAGCCGAGCAGATAAAAACAAAGTGGGTACTCACCAAATAGAGGTTCCACACTTGAACTGACTTGGGTGTTTACATTCACCATGTCGTCATTTATTTCTTCTGGAGCATACAATTTAAGCCACTTTTTTTTCTCGCTTCCTGACTAAAATGTGTAAAATGTGGGAGTTTTGTACGGTGCGCTGTAGTGTGAGCAGGGTGTTGTTGGTGCAAGGTAAGGCCGGTGTTGCCGCTGTTATCTTATTGATTTTCCTAATCTGGGCAAATGTGGGTGGGGAGGTTAAACAGTAACCAGGCTCATATGGACACCAATCTATATAGCAGCTGTAACTATGGCAACATGATGATAGAAACTCAAATAGACATAAAGTTATAATGTGCTTTCCTTCTCTTTCATCACCAAACAGCCATTTCTCCAGAGATACACACTCAGAAGGAGTAAGAGTGTCAGACAGGAGGCAGAGTTTATTCATAAAGGACAGAAAAGGGAAGGAGGTGAAAAGAGGGGGCATGGAGGATGGAGAGGAGAGGAGAATGTACTGAAGGTGGCAGCAAACACACGGAGTCTGATGACATTATGAGCTTGGCTTGATTGAAGGAAAAAAAGTCATTTTGTTGTTTGCTAGTTGCAGAAGGCCAAAATCATCTGAAGGTAGTTTCCACGGTCTTTCAGAAAGTGAATGTCTTTTTTTTATCATCTTAAAAGCTGAAAATGGAACAAACATGTTTTTGCTTGTATCTGGTGTGTATGTGTGTAGGTGTGTATGTGTGTGTGTGTGGTGGTGGTGGGGG
>NC_051437.1:4852345-4879143 GCF_001649575.2 Kryptolebias marmoratus | reverse complement strand
ATTTGTCTGTACCATTAGAAAAATATCTTATGAATCATTGAACAGATAATAATGAAATTGGAGTACTTACTTTTTCAAATGTTTCATTAAAACCTATTCAGTGGTTTATACAATATCTTGCTAACAGACAGACGAGGTTGACTACAAAAGTTATTGGCAAAGTTTTAAACAAAGATCTTGCATGATCTGTTAGCACTCAGAGTATGAGTTGGGGCTCAGTCTCAGTTACTACCTCATCGGGTTTTAGCTCAACATCTGCAACAATAACTGAGTTATACCTCTTCTTGTTTTTGATTAGGTCACTTAGTTCTTGAATCAGGTTGAACTGAGTTTATTTAAAGTCAGTCTACTGGTTTATGAGATATTTTGCTAATAGAAAGACACATGAACACACACACACACAAACATTGTACATTACACATAACGTTTTGCCTTTCAGAGGTAGGCAATAATAAAATGGTGTTCATAAATGCAAAATAAATAGGCTAAATCACCACTTCATCAACAAATATGAATCTAATTTATCTTTTTTTACACTTTTTAGGTTCTACATGTTGTAGGACTTTTCCTGTTAGTGAGTGTGTTCACATACTGCAGCCATGCTGACACTAAGAGCCATAAAAGCTGCATTAGTGTCTGCTTTTATGGCACAGAAAGTCTCCATTGGGTAAATTGTGAGATGTGATTATAGGTGAAACACAGGACAGAAAATTTCCTGCGACGACAGTGAACAAACACAGGCTGTGGATGCTCAGTATCATCAGTGATTTACAGCTTCATTAATGGTCAGAGAAACAAACAGAGAGCCATGAATTAAACACGTTGTCATTTTACCGTGGGAATGACTCGTGAGACTCACGCTGACAAAACAAAGATGTTTCACTAATTAGAATAATCAGTAGGATTACAGTACATATTGTGCTTTTATGCAATAAAACTGCTTAATTATTGCCTGAATATGCTTGATTATAAATTAAGTATTACTGGCATTTCACCTATTTAATGTTTTTTTAATGTGTTTTGGCTAAAATCTTAATAATCACAACTAGTGTGTGTGAACCGTAGAGTCAGTGCTTCCCGGCACTCAGTAACTGTAGAAAATGAAAAGGAGCTGTGCTGAGTCTCAAAGTGTTCATTGAGTTAATGAGTTAAAGGCTGACTCTACATTTAATTCAGATTTTATTTTTGTTGTTGCTGTTTTTTGTTGTTCTTATTAAAAATAAATGCAAAACAATGTGATGCGTTTGTGTCTTTAATCCTCTGTTGAAGTCTTCTAGTTTTTTTTTTCCAGCTGGATGCACAGACAGAACAAGGCTTCTGCTTTTCATACTCTCTGAGAAGGAATTTAATAAATAAATATTAGGCAGTGTACCTTTTTGCTCTTGTTAACCCATTTAATAAAACTACCTAATTATCTATTTGTTTCTCCTTTCTCAGGACTTTCTGATCCTTCACATCCTTGACATTTTTACTCTCAGGGTAGCCTAGTTTTCCCTCAAACTGCTGAACAAAAATGTACTCATTAATAATGTTTGTTATTGTCTGTTTTCAACCATGAATGGATTCATGTCGGCTGTTAACAGCAGAACATAACCATTAAATAAAGCTAATTTCTACGGATCATCTTAAGGAAGAGAAGAGAGACGGTGCAGCTATGGGGATAAAGATGTGTTCTGTAATTTCTTATGAAAAACTAAAGCCAGGTGATGTTTTTGCTCGTGTCTGAGTGTGCGTGTGTCTGTCTGTCTGTTAGCAAAATATCTCAAGAACCACTGGACAAATTATAATGGAACTCTCAGAAAGTGTTGTATAGCTACAAGATGGCCGCCACAGCTAACAAACAAAATAATGTCACTAACTCAACCATTTCTACTGATACTGACTTAAAATGTGGTGTGGTAGTAGCTGAGACTGACAAATGTTCTGAGCCTTAACAGATTGTGCAAGATTTTTGTTTAAAATTTTTCCATTGACTATTTAGAGTCAACCCTCTCTGTCTGTCTGTTAGCAGAATTTCTCATGAACCAGAGTCTGAATTTTAATTAAACTCTGAGAAAATACTCATGTGTGTACATCCATATGACAGATGAACTTTCAGTGCATTTCAGGATGGTCGCCACAGTTAATCAACATAAGTCAGTCAGTTTTACAGACACTGAGCTAATAGTTGATGTGGTAGTAGTACTTTCTGAAAGCTTCATTAAAATCTGTCTAGTGGTTCATGAGATATTTTGCTAACAGACAGACAAACACTTGCACACACTCACACCTTACTTGGACATTGTATTGACCTCCATTCATCGTAGCCTAACCCTGACCTTTACCCTAACCCTAACCTAAACTCAATACACACCTCAGCCCTAAACCTAACACAACTAACCCAAACATGATGTTCCACCTTACTGGAACCGGGCTTTGGTCCCAATAAGGACTACTGGTTCTGACATGATAGGTGATTATACCAGAAAAGGTCCTAAAAACGTAACAAAAACCAGATACACACACGGACACAAACATTATCACCCAACAATCACCTTTTGGCAGTGGTGATGATGATTATTTTCATAACAATGACATATGGGTGATATTATATATATATATATTTGATAAATATGCATTTATTTTTATATTTTACCAAAAGGTTTTAATAACAATTTAGTCACCTTTTCAATCTCCTTTTCCATTCCAAATTAAAATAGCAATTATTCTTATCACTCATGGAATCATAATAAAATAAACATTTGTCACAAGTATTTATTAATTTCAGGGTATATTACCTAATTCTGTCCAGTAGGTGGCAGTAGGCGCTAAAGAGAAATTTATTCGCAGCAGCAGAGAAGAAGAAATGTGTGCTGTGGACAGAAGATGGCAGCAGAACTGCTGAAGAGGGCAGTGAAGCTTTTAACAATTTGTTTAATGTAAGAACATACAGCTACAAACGAAAGAGAGAAGTGACTATGTCTGGAAATATAAGCTGAAGAACACAATTTTCATATAATGTTGACTCATAAATAATACATATAAGTAATAAATATTAATTTCATAAATATTTCTGCATAATAATAAAGCATCAGAAGAAGAAACATCACCTATAAGTTACAAAACAATATCATTACAACAGGCAAAGACCCCCAAATTTAGTCAAAGTAGAGACCCATTTGTTTATGCGTCATGTTGGAAAATCAGTGGAAAGGAGAAATATGGAAAGTATGAAAATGATAAATATATTTTAAAATATAGAAAGAAACTGATTATTTACTTGAATTTAGGGAAGAACACAACAGCTGATCTGGTCAGAAATGAGAAAATTAATACTGTAATGGTCTATCAATGTGGATAAAACTTAAAATGAGGAGCATGTGTTAAGTTAGGGGAAATGCCAATAACAAGAAGGCCTTAGCACGGAGAGCGCTGGAGATGGGAACCAACTTCCAGAGATCCTGACAGGAAAAGTGGGTAAAGAGGATGGATGGATGGATGGAACAGACATTAAAAAGAAAATAAAAAATTCAAGACTGCCTGGGATAATGGGACAAAGTGAGAAGGTGGACTTCATTGCTATGTAAAAAAGCAAAAAGTGTGAGGAATGAAAATTATACAAAAATAAATAAAATTTAAAAAACAGAATAAATTATATCAACAATGAAGATAAACGGCACTGAATAACAGTCTGTTAGTGACAGCAGAATAAGGTTTAGTGTGTTATCTAATATTCTATTAGGTATGAAGTATTTATATACATGTATTAGTACCTCAGACCAGTGATTCCCAACCCAGGTTCTCGAGGAACACTGTCCTGCATGTTTTAGATGTTTCTCTGCTTTGACACGCCTGATTTAAATGACTGAGTGATTAACAGGCTTCAGCAGAACACGAAGACCTGCTGAAAAGCAGAGAAACACCTACAACCTGCAGGATGGTGTTTCTCCAGGACCAGGGTTTGGAACCACCGCCTCGGACGGAGCAGGCTGGTGTGGGTTTTACTCAGATCAGGCTGTTTAACAGTTAAATGAAGACGAAGCCTGATTGGTTGAACCTTAGTGACGTCAGATTGACTTCCGCCTGCCCAGTCTAGATCAGCAGCGTCAACATGGCGGCGGTGGATGTCATTGTGGACAGTTTGGTGACTCTGCAGAGGGTACTTGTCCTCCGGCAGAGCTTGCCGTGGATCTTTTTAGTCTCTTTCTTTGTGGGGTCGATTCTCAAAGACCTGGAGCTCGTCCCGGAGACTTATTTCAGCAGCAGCAAAAACGTCCTGAACGTGTAAGTGGAGCCAAAGTTGTTTTTTCTGTTCCGACGTGATTATCTGCGGACACCTGACTGTCCCTGAGTGTTCACCTGATACTGGTAAGCAAGGGAAAACGAACCAAAATGGTGCTGATTTATCTTATTGGGGTTCAATAATGAGGCAGCGCGGGAAAGGTAAACTTCTGATGAAGTTATGTCATTGTGCACATTTAGATTCAAGACACAAATCATATAATCCCTGTGAATTAACTATTCAGTTTTACGTTAGCTTAGTGAAATACAGACAAAGACAAAGTTGTTTGTACCCTTTTGTTAAAGAAAGAAATTCCATAAAGGTCACTAAAATAACCTAAAACCGACAAATGAAATAAAAAAAAAAACAACTAATGAGAATCAGTCATTGCTTTTGAATTTTAGTTAAACAGAATTATTTAAAAGACAAAAAAAACAAATGAAACTCAGTGTTTTCCCCCAGAAACGAGGCTAAGCCCTGTGGTAGGTGGCCGTTCACCGGCCCACCGTGATTTAGTAAAAAAAAAAGTGAAATACTTCTTCAAACAAAAAAATACAATTAAAATAAATAAATAATTGCTTGCACCTAGTTTGAATCCTAATTTAAGTCACATTTACAAAAAAATTAAATCAACATAAATGAAAAAGTGCAAACAAGGCACCAACACACGTCTCACGTCTAGGCCAATGAATAACAACAGAGAACTCTGAAAAATAGAGAGGTACAGGCTGCATGTTGGATCCAGTAGTGATCGAATAGAATAATTTTACTGGTAAACAAGGATAAATGAGCTCACATCATATTAATATTTTCACTAAGTACAAAACATGCTTACCACATTCGGTCTTGTAAAGCCAGCCGTTGAATTTCGGCTCAACTAACCATTTTTGATTAAACCCGCTCGTTCCATGTTTATTGCTGCGGTTCTCACAACCTGCTAACTCCAGGTAGCTGAAGGCGTCTCGGCCTCAGGGCTCATTAGAGACCCGCAGGGCTCTGTGAACGGCGCATGGACCTGAGCGCATGGTGGAGGCGTTTATACTTGGCGCTTACATTGGTGCAGTATTCTCTAAAGAGACAGGGGGCAGTATGCTACGTAACCAGTGGAAATATGGTAAAAAAAAAAGAGAGCGGATGGTTGAATGGAGCGCAGCACGTGTGGTCCTCGCCAAGTTACAAAAGGTGCAGGAGCACACAATGTGACAACGCGCGGGACCTTTGCGCAGGGGTGGGGACATTGCAATTGGGTCACTGTTGGTGCGCGTACCCTTGAGCAGTGAGGTAGATAAAGGCAGCGGATTTGGTGGTGTGGGTGGGAAAAACGGGTATAAAAAATGACATATTTATAATAAACAAGCGGAGCTTAGCCTGGCGGCCCACCAGGCTTATAATACGCTGGGGGAAACCCTGGAAACTGGCCTTGACAAAAAGGATGGTACCATGACTTATTTTGTTGCACAACCTTTTGAATCGATCACTGCAGTCAAGTGATTTCTGTAACTCTCTCTGAGACGTCTGCACCTGTCCACAGGTAGTTTGGCCCACTTCTCATAAACAAACAGCTCCATCTGTCTCAGGTTTGAAGGGTTCCTTTTCCAGAGTGTAGGTTTGGTGTTGGGGTTGGTAATGGAGGAGACCCCCCTTGATGGAACCACTGACCCAGAGACGATGTCTCCAGTCCTGTGGACCTTAACCTTCTGAAGAATCTGAGCAGCTGTAGTCACAGGAACATCCAGCTGCTTGGAGATGGTCTTATAGTCTTTATCTTTAACATGCTGTCAGTCATTTTCTTTCTAAGCTCCTGAGACAACTCTGTCCTCAGCTTTCTGTCCTCCATGCTCAGTGTCTTACACACCATGATACCAAACAGCCCTGTGACTACCTTTCACCCTTTAAACAGGCAGACTGACTGATTACAGGACTGAAGACACCTGTGATGCTGATTACAGGACACACCTGAGTTTAACATGTCCCTGTGGGACAGATTAGTTTGTCTTTTCTAGAGGAACCATCCATTCTGTCAGTAAAAACAGTTTTAATTAAAGGTCTAGCATACCTGAAAGGAATGCATTTTATCTCATATGATGTGTTGTAAATTCATTTCAGCTACTACCACATAAAATTTTACTCAGTATTGGTAAAACTGACTAGGTAAAGTAATTTTTTTACGTTTTCTAAAGTGAGTTGGCTGTGGCAGCCATCTTGAAATGGAGGTAGGTTAATTAGTTGTAGATCTCCGCCCAATGATTATTTCCTGAAAGTTTAATTTAAGTCCACCCGTTGGTTCATGAGCCATTTTGCTAACGGACTAACAGGGTTGACTCCAACAGTTAATGTCGAAGTTGTAAGCAAAGATCTCCTACAACATGTAGTGATTAGAATATTTCTTGGGGATGATGCTCAGCTGCTGCCACAGCAGATTTTAGCTCATCTGTAAAACAGGCTGGGTTAGGACCATTCTTGTGTTGTCTTTCAGCCTTTGGCAGCAGGTGGTTATGAAGTAACTTTGGGTCCTTCACAGTAGATGTTTGTAGTGGTGTTCTTTAGATTTGACCCAGTGTTATAGTTCAGTTCTTGACCAAAAGGTGTTAATTTGACTGTTTTCTTGCTTCAACAGATATTTTGTCAAAGTGTCGTGGGGTTGGACGCTGCTGCTGCTGACGCCCTTTGTCCTCCTGTCCAACTCGGCCTTCAGCAGGAATGTTTCCTACCTTGGCCGCCGGTTGTTATCTTTGGTGGTGGCAACAGCTGTGTGGTATGTCTGCACGGAGACTTTCCTCTACATCGAGGACATCACCGGCGCTTGTTATGAAAGCGATACTTTGCTTGTTACCAACTTGAACTTCATGACCAAAGCAGCCTGCAGGCGTGCCGGATTACACTGGCGTGGGTACGACATCTCCGGACACTCCTTCATCCTAACCTACTCTGCCCTCCTCATCGTGGAGGAAACGTCCCCTATGGTCTTCCTGAGTACAGCCACTATGTCTTTACTATCCAAGACAGCCCTCAGCCTGCTGTATGTGGCCTTGAATGTGATCACAGTCTTGTGGGTGTGGATGTTTGTCTGCACCTCTGTTTACTTTCATGACCTGTCACACAAGCTGCTGGGGACCCTATGTGGCCTGCTAGGGTGGTATCTGACATATCGGGTTTGGTATCTAAAGCCTTTCTCACCAGGACTCCCCCCTCAGCGCCAACCAAAAGAGCAGAAACAACAAGCCTAAGCCGAACCTCAATTTCACTCTGCAGATGGTTGTTATTTTTGCAGCCATCATCCAAACAACACACTCTAGATAACATTATTTCTATCCGGGTCCAAGCTGGTTACTTGAAGCTATTTTAAGTTATTCCCTCCTCACAGAAAAGTTTATTTGTTCCTAAAGACTGACGTGTCGTCCATGGTGTTTAGCAGCTGCTGATCCCAAAATGACTCTTGTTAATCTGAGATAAAATCAGGACTGCTCTGCTGTCCTGAGGGGTGTCATACAAACAGAAACTGATGGGTTAGAGACGTAGCTTGAGCCTAAAAAAACTTTTCAGATTTGCACTTTTTTTTTTCACCTGACCAGAGCTTGATGGAAACTGACAGTCAACTCATTGGTATAATCTTCAAAGTGCCGTCTCTTCCGAGGCTTTTTCAGAGCATAAACTCCAAACATTTAAATGTTATCAGGCAGGCAAGTTGACTGTTTTAATGTCTGACAAAGGCCAGAACCTTTGATATGACTGGTTATAACCAGTGTTGATTCAGTAAAACCTGAATCTGCTGTAAGATAATCCTTAGTGGATTTAATAAGAGGTTCATTATTTTAACTAAACTTGATGCCTGTAGAGCAGCAGGAATGTGTTATTTATGAAAACCTGTTGAGCTGTATGTTAATGTTACTTAAAGTAGCTGTGCAGTTAGTAAAACACACAGTCCACGCGTTAGTTGTTGATTAAATAAAGACATAAATTTGGTTTTCTGCTGAATCAATTTTGCTGCCAAGTCACTTTGTCCTGTTGGTATTACAGCTAGTAGAACACAAAGGAAGAAAATTGTTCAGTCAGTTGGTATTTATTTTAAGAGAAACCCTAATTTATAGAAACTTTTTAGCTTCTTATTGGCTAAAAAAAAAAATTGCTGTCCATTTGTCCTTCCTAATGGCAGTGTCAGCACCGTAGACTATTTGTCTAGACCTCTGACCGGATCCTGGAAGTTGAAGCCAAAACAGGATCAATGTTCCCCATCAGCTGGTTCCATGATAAGTTTTTAATCCTTCCCCCTCCACATAAATAAACAGGATATTGTTCTGGTAAAATAAAAAAAAAACACCTCAAATGTTTTTCATGCGATGACTCTTTTTGATTCATGTAGTCCCTATCTTGCTGCTGTACAAATGTATTTTTCTTTCTAATACATTTAGCTGTGTGTATACTTGTACTCAGAAAAGTGTTCTGATACCTCAGTACCAATACCTTTTTATGGCAGCATGACTTTCACCTTTCAGCTGAGCAGTCTGGTGGTAGAAGAGCAAACTCAGCCATGTGGAGAGACTTTTTTTTTTGTTTGTTTTGTTTTTTTTAATTGGCCATCCTGATCCATATTCTACCACAAGCAGTTTGATAAATCAAATCAACACAACTCTGTTCAAAGTTTGCTAACAGCTGTAAGAAAAGGCTACAGGCTGTCACTGAGCAGAAAAGATCCTGACAATATGGATCTGAGCATGAGCTTCCCAACAATCTCACCAGTCAGCGTTTTAGGAACAAAACTTGCAGCCCTGCTCTCTTTGAGGAGTTAAACTGGGTCCTGCTGGTTTCAGTTTCCAACAACGAGAGAAGTAGTAGTAGTAGTAATTCTTTGTTGTCTTACTTAACTAGATTTTGAATATAAGTAATCTACAAAAACATACTTCAAAATGAGGTTAAATGAAGTAAAAACCAATTTATTTTTAATAATTCTAAAGAATATGAAACTGAGAAGTGGATTTCATATGTAAATATAGAGACGTCAGTACTTTTCACACTTCAGTATATTTTGTGTGGAGGAAGAAGCATCAAATATCTGAAGTTATGGGAACCATAAAGTCTGAGTAAATATAAAAGCCTGTCTTTGTTAAACCTGCTTGGTAGTACACCCCTCAGCCTCAGCGTCAGCCTCTTACACACGTCACACCGCTGCTTTACTCATGGCTGAGTCACTGCAGTTTATTTTGGGAACACGTGAATGTTTACAACTCCTCTGTTGTACAGAACTGATGTTATTTGTGCTGAAAGCTACCTTCATGAGGATCGTTTTATTCTACATGTAGATATAATGAGAACGCACTTAAGCAGCTAGCTCATATCCTTTCAAATATTTTGCCTTTTGGTGCCTAAAAAACATATTGCCAAAATGATTTTACATTTGTTTTTCTTGTGTATTTCAACACTATTTTTGTTTGTAAAACTAAATTTATTCTGTCATGTCTGAAGAGGTCAAATTATTTGTGCCACCATTCTGTTCAAAAATGGGTTTATGTCAATGGGCTTTTTTTTTATTATTATTATTTATTTACCCCCCCTCTCTGTCTCCAGCTGTCACTGTGTGAGAGGTGGGAACACCTCAGGTCTCCAGTCCATCACAGGGACACATCGAGACAAACGACACTAACAACCATTCACATTATCACTCATACATAGAGACAATTTAGTTACCAGTTAGTCTAACATGCATGTTTTTTGGTTTATGTGAGGAAACTGGAGTACCAGGAGAAAACCATGCATGCGTAGAGAGAACATGCCACCGTGCTGCTTGACAAACCTGTGTAACAGAGTTATAACACATCAATAAGGGCTCCTTATTAAGAAGTGGCATCGTATACGTTTGTGGTCTTTTCAGATTTATATTTTCCATGGAAAAAAAGGCTTTAAAAATTCTGTAAATGTCACTGCTGTGTTTGCCAGAGTGTTCATTAGATCCATTTCAAGGTAGCTACAAAAAAGGAACAAATCATTTGTCTGTAAAGTTTGTCAACTTAGATAAGTGTAGCTAACAGTATTCTACTTTGGTAAGTCATTGTATTTTGGGTTACTTGTGTGCTGTTCTTCATCACTAAAACATCTTTGGGTTTTAAAAAATAAAAAAGCCCTTTCAATCAATTTCTGTTTCATTGTTTATTTGTCATTGATGGCAACTGAAGAAATTAAGGCTCATGAACAAACATCATAAAAAGCACCATAAATAAATGCATATATATATATATATATATATATATATATATATATATAATAAAACATTACAAAATATTAGTGAAATATAATGGTCACAGGTCAACACCAGGGTTTCTCGTTTTCAACTCCTAATCTGTGTGATCCATTAGGACAGATTGAGTCCTTTAGGATAACTGCAGTGAGAAAACAGCTGGAATAATGACAGATGTGCTTACAGTAAGAATAAAACTAGTGCTCACATTGATTGGGTGTTATATTTTATGATGGTTTTATCTCCATCAGAGTCATCTGTTTATCTTCAAATCTTAGTAATAAAATCTGTGATTTTTGTTGTTTGTACGCATCCACTTGCTTATTTTAAATGTTAATATTTTAATTCTCTTTTGTGCCATTTATTATTCAGCAAGTTAAACTTTGAAAGTAAGCTGACACTTCATGTATTTCTATGGTATCTTTTACTCTATATATCAAACCTAACACTGAACATGAGGTACTTTGTTTATGAAAATCAGATTGTTATCAGATGCAGTGCAGTGCAAAAGTCCAGAGTAGTCCCTCAGTTTTAAGAACATTTTTCCTTTTCTTTTTTCCATCTTTTAAAATGGTCTTGTACAATAACTTTCAGGAGGTTTTTCAAAGTATTTCAACTTGAGAAGCTTCTCAGTCCAGTCCTCGCACCTGTCCACTTCACCCATCTGTACGGTGTGAAGCGTGCTCTTCAAAAATCTAAAAAAGTAGAGAACAAAATAAGAGTTCTCATCCGCACATGAGCTGGAAGTCATGTCTTTAAGAAATGGAGAAAAGTCCAGCTGATCGTCTAATGAGTGTATGTCAGGTTTACAACTAAAAGCTCTTTGGGAATCATGTTGTTGCTCCTGAAATACCATTTGAAGTGAATTCAACTGATTTTAGGAGAATCGGTTGAATTCATCTGCAGGTATCAAAGAGCCTAAAGATCCCATTTTAAAGTAGTTCTTTGAAAAATAACTGCAAACACAGGAAAGGGGCACAAACTGAAGTGGTAATTTATAAAACATCCTGCACACCAATATATAAACATATTTCAATAAATTTGTTTTAAAGGAAAGTTTTGATTGTTTCTGTGTGGCCCAGCACCAACTGATCCATGGACTGGTAAAGGTTCTTAGCCCGGTGGTTCGGAACCCCTGCCGTACGGGGTCCCTGAAGTTGAAGCCAGAAGAGGAACAGCATCCCCACAAGATGGTTCCACTACAGGTTTCAAGTCCTGGCCCTTCCATGTAAACAAATGAAACATTACCTTTGAGTAAAGATCCTTTAAGATCCTTTTTTCAGGAGTGGACTCCTGTTGATCTTTGTAGTTCTTACTTTGCTGCTGTATGATCAAGTATTCACTTTTCTAACACATTTAGTTATAATTAGTTATTTCCTGCATAAAAGAAAGGTCATGTGACACCCTGACTGTGTATGGGGGAGTAGAGGGTTACTTAAAACCTTACATCTCTCGTGTTCAGACTGGTTCCAAAAATACAACACAGCAGCTCTCATAAAATGGGTCCTGCTGGCTTCAAGTCCCAACAATAAGAGAAGGTGGAGACAGTTGGTCTAGATTTGTAATACATCTCAATGGTGTCAAACAACACTGGTTCATCCTATGACTTTAGGAGCTTTTTGAAGCCTGAATGATTCATTGGGCAAAGTTAAGTAGCTAAACCAAAAATAAACGTATTCCACTGAAACCGTCAAGTACTGGACTTAAAATAAGTAGACGCGGCAGCCCTGATCGACTGAGAACCTACACCAACATATTGTTTTGTAGTTTCAGAAGAACACCTTAGGAATACAAAATAAAAACATGAGGGGTGGCTCAAGACTTTTTCACAGCACTGTATGATATGGAGAGTAGACACTACAATGAAAAAGAGCATTCATATATCATCTTTGGTTCAACAGGTTCTGCCATGGCTGATAACACTGCTAATCTCCACCTAAAGAGATGAGTTTCTGTGGCACAGGGAGCAACTGGAAAAACACAGAAATTATCTTTATTTTTTCCAGGTTTGGGGGAGTAATA
The DNA here is from genome assembly GCF_001649575.2 of Kryptolebias marmoratus. Classification (NCBI taxonomy): domain Eukaryota; kingdom Metazoa; phylum Chordata; class Actinopteri; order Cyprinodontiformes; family Rivulidae; genus Kryptolebias; species Kryptolebias marmoratus. The sequence goes on along the minus strand of NC_051437.1, from coordinate 4,866,631 downwards.
TTTAAGCCCGAGATGACAGGCAAAAAAAAAAGCTGTACTTTGAGTCTTTACTGCAAGAAGGTGGGTACAACCAGCCACAAAGCAGAGAGCAACATCTGACTCCAGCCTGTACCTCAAGATGATGAGTAAAACTTCACAAGAATGCACAGTTTAGAAACAGATTTATGACGGAGGCTGGAGAGCTAAGAAAAAAGAAAAAGGTTCTCGTTAAAGGAACAGTGCGGTGCAATAAAAGTAACCTGCATCAACAAATAATGTTGCATTTGACAGAATTGGTTAAAAAAATAAAATAAATAAAAAACCCCAGCAGAAATATCTCTTTTTTCTCTCCTTTTTAGTCTGTTATTGCTGAGGACAACCGTAAACACACTGAACAGTGCAGGTGCGTCAGATCTTACAGTTAGAAACAACATTTAGAAACCTGGTTTTATTCGATCATAAATTCTGCCTCTGGGAAACACAAAAGCTTACGAGCGCTCTGATCACAGAAATCTTGTACAATAAAACTGTACCCATGCAATAAAATGTACAGAGTAATCCTATTTCTACACATTTGTTCCACAGATGCAGAATTTATCATTTTACCACCCGTTCAACACCCAAACTTCCTGACCTCTGACCTCCAGCTCACTGACAGCAGACCACTGTGGGCTGTGGAGTCTCTGGTGCTCTACATTAACCCACTCTAAGTGCACACGTGTCTCTCTCTGTGTTATTGCATGTTGAGTGCACATTAAGATAAGTGAATAATTTGATATTTTGGGGAAGAAAGTTTTTTTTTTTTTCTCTATTTCTGTGGGTTGGAGAAGATAGTTGTTGCTGTCACTCCAAGGCTCACTACAATCTACAACCTGTTAGCTCAACATAAAGACTGGATCAGCAGTCAGGGAAAATGATGTGCTATAGTTGGATAGCTCTGAACCCTCACCCCCCTGCATCAAAACTAACACTACAAAGATTGCACATTTCACACAGTGATGATAATACAGTTGTGAATGTTAGAAAACAGTTCCTTTTTTTAAACACATGGAAGCAATGTTTGAGAAATGCCGCCTCATTTCAACAATGTGTCCCTCCTGATATACAGTCATGGGAAATAGAAAGCTTACCTTCTTTCACTACTGGGGTTTTATGTATCAGAACACAAAAGTAAACTGGTTCTTTACCAGGTTCTAAAATTATTTTAAATCTAGCCTCATCACATATGATTATAGAAGGATTTTCGTCCACTCTTCTTTCCAACATGGCTTCAGTTCATTGAGGGTTGTAGATATTTGTTTCTGCTCGGCTCTTTGAAGGTCCAACCACAACATTTCAGTCAGGTTGAGGTCTGGACTTTGAATGGATTGTTGCAACATCTTGATTCTTTTCTTTCTCAGCCGTTCTGTTGTAGATTAGCTACTGTGTTTGGGATTGTTGTCCTGATCGTCACATTTAACTCTAGATCCTTTGTTCTGTATGAAGTTTGTGGTCAACTCAATGACTGCAAGGAGGCCAGGTCCTGTGGCTGGAAAATAAGCCTGAATCTCCAAATGTGTAGCTGTGCATTATGGGTAAACAGCTCTACTTTGTTCCCCTCTGTCCAAGGGACATTATTCCAGAGGTCTTGTACTTCAATCAGATCAAACTTTATAAACCTAAGTTGTGCTGCCATGTTGTTTTTAGAGAAAGGAGGCTTTTTTGGCAACCCTTCCAAGAAAGTCTTATTTGTCTTTTTTCTAATTGTCCAGTGACAAAATTTAATTTTTCACTTGCTAACTGAAGCCTGTAGAAACTGAGATGGAGCATTTCTCTGAGCACTGCACGGTCTGACTTTGGGGTGAATTCGCTGAGGCGTCCACTCCTGGGAGATTGGAAGATGTCATAAATGTTTTCCACTGGTAAATTTCTTATTCTTGTAAATAATGGACTCCAAATAGTTACCTTTAACCCTTCTCAAACTGATCAGCAGAAACAGCTGCTTTTCTAAGATTAATACTAATGTCTTTCCATCTTGGCGTTGTGTTAACACAAACTGACAAAACTCCTGCTTTTATAGAGGTGATAACACTGATGATAATCAGTTAATTAATACATTTGATCACCAGCTCCTCATCACAACTTTCCTTTTAAATCCAGTAGAATCAGTAAGGGTAGACTTTGTTTTTGCAGTTTTTCCATTTTAGCTACATTTTTGTTTAATAAATAATGACAGAACTCAGTGTGTCTTTTTCTAACAGTCTTTCTTTCAATGTGGTCTTTTAAAACAAACACCTTTAGACAAGTTTAAATTCTGACAGGTCTGTTGTAAAAAGTATAAAGATTTTATTTTACATCTGCTGCAAAATAAATAAGTTTCTTGCTGTTCTCTCAATTTCTTTCCATTTTGATGGTAAAAAAGCTGAACTGACATTTTTTCATTGAGTAAGCAGATGGTAAACTAAAATTTCATGTTTTAGTAATACATTTAATGTTCATGCAGAATGGTTTAGAATTTCGCTTGTTTCCAAAAGATTTAGGGACGTAAATTGTTCCAAACTGGATTAGACAATACAAAAAGGACTAAACGTCATTTTTAGACTTTAGACTGATGCAATAGGAAGAAACTATTTTTATATTTGCTCTTTTCTTATAAAAGCCTCCCTTGTTTGTTAGATGACTGGACCTTTGTCTTTTTGTACCAGAGCCAGTAGTTAGTATTGGTGACAGATGCGAATCAGAAATGACTTTAAGAAAATAGCTAACTTTGCTCTGCCCAAGAGCAAAACCATCGGACAAACAGCAACACTGTAGCTCATTTGGACTTTGAAGTTTTTAAATCATAGATATATGTAAAGGTGGCTATCTGTGAGCATTAGGGATTCTGTTTGGACAGAGCCGAGCAGGTTTTCTTTCTTTTGCAAGTCTTTATGCTAGGCTAAGCTAACCCTCTCCTTCCTATATCTTTATAGCACCCACACAACCTTTGTCCTCCCCATGACACTTCAGCAAGAAAAAATGTTCGAAAAAAAGAAAAAAAAACTAAACCATTTTAATACTTTGTTTTTATCTGGCAGTTTGTGGCAGCACAACACTTACCAGAAAGTATTTGTCGTGGATATACTTTCAGTGATTTTATAGGTGAAACCACAGAGAGACTGAAGAAGTGAAAGCAGGGTGAATAATGACTGGAACAGTGGCATGCAAAGGTCTGTTAACCCCTGGTAATGTTGCAGTGTTCTGTGTTTTGCCTGGGTTTCTACTTAATGATTTCAGTCAAAGTAGACCTGATGCATGCCTCCATAAATAAATAATTAAATAAACAACAATAAATAAATCCTTGCACAAAAAGCTGCAAGTTTCCACAACTTAAACTTAATGAAGGCCTTGACGTCCAGAAAATGTGCTGTCAGGAATTTCTTACTACGGAATGTTTTCACGTCTTTGTTTACCCAGGTAAGTAATAGTGTTCTCTATATAGATTCATTATATTTTCCTGCAGTCATAAAACATTACAGAAAAGTTGAAGCATCACACAAATACACAGACATTTAACACAACAAGAGGGCATTCACTACATATATTTCTTTTTTAAATACCAGTAGGCAAAGTAGCCCATCCCGCCCAGTGAGCCCATGAGGAAAGATGCCCCGAAGAAGGATGGCGGCTTCTTTTTTACCATTCGGAAGGCGTTGGGTAGGACTGCGGACAGCAGGGTTGTATGGATATCGCCCAAGACCTTTCGGAAAGCGTAGCGTTTTTGCACGCGCATAAAAAAGGACTGCAGGTTGGGTCGGCTGCCGTCCTCCCAGTATTTCCTAGAAAGTCCCAAGAACTTGAGCCTGTGCAACAAGGCTCCAAGGCAGATATCAGCTAGTGTAAATTCAGGTCCACAAAGCCACAACTCACACTTCTGACCTGTAAGAGAATAACAAAAAATGATAGAACAGAACAGGGATTTCACTTCTGGAACATGGCTGAATGCTTAGGAATTGGACGTACCTTGATACTCCAGTTTCCTCTTCTCAAGTTCAGCCTCCACTTGATCCAGAACCATGGCTAACTCCCCCAGAATTTTCTTCAGGTAGTTCACATTATCATGGTCCAAGATTTTTGCCTGAAAATCAAAAAGGAAAAAAAGATTTAAAAAATTTGAATAGAAAACGGTGAAAGACTTTAGATGTGCACAAAGGATTAAATCAGATAATCATATGCTGACAGACAGACAAACAGACATTTTGTTGCTCTTGCATGTAGACATGGTACCCTTGAGAACCCTTTATATTTTAAGTGCAAAAAACAATCACACTCAAGACATATTAGGCATAATCCTGACCAGCAAACATAAATAATGGAAGTTAAATAGAAACAATGGAAAACTGTATTTAAATTGCATTTGAACTGAATGATTCATGTCTTGTAATATCATACCATATTAAAAAGTACCATTTCTTGAAGAATGCATTTCATTGGCCACCTTGCATGCCAAAATTTTAAAGAAAAACCTTGTGCCATCTGTTAGTTCTCAAAGTGTATGTTGGGAATTACTCTCAACTACTACCACACCAAATTGTAGTTCAAGATCTGCATAATTGGCTGAGCTTTAGCCAGTTTTTGTTTGCTAAGGTCAGTCATTAACAAATGCCTATCCAGCTTTTCTTGATTTGCTTACTGAAATCAAAGTGACTGGTTTAGAAAATACAAGTTAGAGGTCAGAGTGTTTTCCTACACAAACCATTTCACATTTAGAACCCTATTTTCCCAGAGATGTGGTTAAATCTCATCCACATTGTGCTTTCTGATGATCCGTTGTCTCATTAAAACTGACAGAAACTCACCATTAGTTTTTTCTGCTTGGACAGGTAGGGTTCTGTCAGCTGAGGCTCCTCGTGATCCAACTTCATCAGCTCAGTTGCAGCGTTAGCCAAGTGTCCTGAAATGTTACACATCACATGCACACACACACTTAAACACTTTCTTTGGTTGTTGAGAAAGTAAATAGTATGTTTTTCGACCACTGCATTCCTGGTAAACTGAATTTTAGGCCACTTACTGATGAACCCACTACGACAAAAAAAAAAATCTGCCAGAACATGGATGGTTTTTTCAGTCTTGACAGGGTCTTTAGGTTTGAACTCAGTGTGATTTCTTTTATGAGTGTGACAGGCCCATGACAGCTTTGAGCATGCACAAAACGTCCGTAGTGAAGTTGTGGTGGTTTCTAATCATGGTGGCAGCATATCGGGGTCCTGGGTTGAGCATTAAAGCAGGACTTGCCTCATGCCTATAGCTATTACCTCATCACACCCTCACCCTGATGGCAATGCTCCAAGTTATTAAGAGACTCTCACGACATGGCTGCAAATATTAAACTACACTCTTCACACACCAATAAATACTGCCCTGCGCTCCACCATCTTTCATTCACCTCGAGGACAAACATTTCAAATCTAACTGAGGTGTCAGGATTATCAGTGCCTTTGTCACAATGACCCAGAGGAAACTACTTGGAGCTATGATGTCCACCATTGTTATGATAACTGTTATTCTGGGAAGATAATATCTGTGGGGTTTTTTCCTCCTTCACAGCAAGTCTGAAACCATCAGCGAGATTAGACTTGGGCATTTGAGGCTGCAGCTACTTTTTGTGTTTTAAATAGCCCCCTCAAGGACAAATAGTTTATTGAATTGAATTCAATGGTTTTCTGAATTTTCCACATTTCATGACACAAGAAATAAAAAATAAAAAAACGATCTATTAAAATCATTGATTATGCTGCTGAAATAGTCCTTTTAAGTTTGGGATTTCGCTGTAATTTTTTTTACAAGCACCATCAATTTCGTAATACCTGTTCTACTGAGTCTATGCCTGGCAAGTGTGTATTTTAAGGACTATGACAGAGTGATTATGTGCACCATTCTGGCAGATGTATTTAAGACATGCGGCTCAGTTATGTCAGGATATTCAAGGTTTCAATTTTCAGGCTTTTTTCACATATGCATTAACAGTGTTTTTGTTAGAAATGTGCAGGTGAGGCTGGAGGAGATTCAGAAGAAGTTTTGTCTTGTTGCAGCATCAGAGTGATGGTGTGTCACAATCAGGTTGGTAAAGGAGGAGTCTTTATCCAGCTGTATGGTTAAATGGAGTAGAAGTTCCAAAAAAAATCTGCAGATGGTGCCAATGACATGGAAACAGTTCCCCATAGAGGTAGCATTGTGCTAGAGCAGGGGTGTCCAATCCATGTCCTCGAGGGCCACCATCCTGCATGTTTTACTTGTTTCTCTGCTCCAACACACCTGATTTGAATAAATGGGTGATTAACAGGCTTCTGCAGAACATGAAGAGGTAATTTAACCACTGAATCAGGTGTGTTGGAGCAGGGAAACAAGGACAACATGCAGGATAGTGGCTCTCCAGGACCAGGATTGGACACCCCTGTGCTAGAGTGATGTGATTGTCTACAACAAATCTGCATCATGACTAAGTACAAGACAGTCATGAAAAGGATGTGATGCGATGTAGGCGTGGCTACAGGTGGGCCCTGCAGGGCCTAGGCCTGCTCACTTTTTTATTCAAACAGCCTACATTTTCTTTTTTCTTTCTTGGCACATCATTAAACTAAAGAAATAAATTAAAAGCCATGTCTAGGCTTAAATTCAACAATTTTACTAAATGTTTAAAAATTATACTTGTGTTAAACTTTGATAAATAGGTTTGACTGCAAAGACTGCTGAGATGTAGACCAGTGATTCTGCAATCTTGGCTTCAAACACTAAATCTGTCATTTTGGAAGCAGGCAGGGCCATCCTCACATAAATTACTTTTTTTATTATATTGTATCAAAAATATATTAATGATCTATTGAAAATTTTAAACCCCATTCGTCATCAAATTTTAATACTTTTAATTTTGTATGATAGTCACTGCGGAATTTAACATTTTTGTTCCAAAAAAATCATTCTTCATATTCCTAAAGACCAGCTCCCCGCAACCCGGAATGGAGAAGCGGGTAAAGAAAATGGATGGATGGATAAATGGAGATTCCTAAAGATGTGTAGAGATTTTAAAAAATATAAACAAATGAAGTTATAGTTTATGTTTTCAAGTACCTACATGCTTTTTCAGCCCATGTCAAAATTTCATGTTCATGTTGAAATTGTCACTCAAGAACAACCAATTACCAAAGTCAATCTTTTGACAAAATAATGCTTATTTAGAGGCAGGTAAAAAAACTAATGAATAAATATCCTAACCACTGAATAAGGTACAACTCTCACCAATTACGTTTGATGAATGTTTTGTGACAAAATAAAAAATAAAAAAAGCATAGATATGTCAGATTTTGTTACAGGTTACAACTTGTCACGTTGTTCAATAACAATGATTCACCCAGGAGTTTAAATAGGCTGGGAGTGATGGGTCAAGTGGGGACAGTTGAGACTAATGAATATGAGGAACAGGTGTGAGATGAGGGGCAGGGAGGACTGACTGAGAAAATGCAATGAGAAATAACACGGGGAGGAACATGAAATAAACTAGAAAGGCATACAAAAGGGAATACAAGGAACATCGTAAACTGAATCCATAATAACAATAGAAGCACTCAGAGAGCACAAACCTCCACCAAGGTCACAGCGTGATTAAAAATTAATGCAATACAGATCATAATCTGGATCAAAATTTATTCCATAGTTTTCTGTAACAACCCCAATATTTCCTGAAAAGTTCATTCAAATCTGTTCTTTAGTTTTTACTTACAGACAGACAACAGACAGACAGACAGCTAACAGACAGACAAACAAACCAAAGGACACAACTGGAAACAGAACTTTCTTCATGGAGGTAACAAAAGTGTCACAGGTTGGAGCAGAGACAGGTTTTAAACAAAGGGGTTCCCTTTGACCTTTGACCCCATCACCTTGAAATCAACAGACATCATCTTTGATGCGCTTGGATCATGATAGTCAGATCTTCAGGACAAGACTCAGGTGTGCACCTACATCTAACCACTCTGTTGTGAGGAGAGTGCAATCTGCATGTTAATCTAGCTTCCAGAACTGAACGGTTAAAAGCTTGGAACCTCACACTCCAGTTCTGAACTGAGAAAGCTCTCCAGATGGAAAGCAAAATGTCTTCATCTACAGAACAGAAGTGCAGTTATTTTGTTTTGTTTTTTTTACCTTTTCTGGATTTCAAACCTTCTTGCACTGAATGGCACTGTAGCTTAATTTTTCAACAATGACGTAAAAATACAAACTGAACTGGAAATAGTAAAATATTTCAGCAAAGATCATTCCTTTCTCTCGGCTACATTATGTCCAAATTGCAAGAATCGGGGCACGTTAAACACTTTGTCAGGTTGCTTTTGTAGGTACAAGACAAACTGATAAGCGCTTCAGTGGGTAACTAATTCTGCTGTAGATATTCTTCCAGCCAGTTGATTAACCTGTCGGGTTCTTTACCTGATGGAAAGCTCTACTGCTCAGGCTGGGTGGCTCGATCTTGGCTGTATGGAAGCTGGAATCCTTACAAACTGCTGTGTTAAGGGGTTTTGATAATGAGTGGTTTCAAATTACACACTATGGTAATCATGACGTGCACATTAAAAATGGGGGTATGTGCAGACGCTGTGAAAAGTACAGTAAAGAAGATTAGTAGTTTTTAATTCAGAAGGCCTCGGTTCTGCTGTTGTTCTTGGACACGAGTTGATTCTAAAGTTCAAGCTCATTCATCTCCGAGTAAACAGAATCTACTTTCAAGCTCGTCACTTGACACTTTCAACACATAAATAGAATTATGTACAGCGCTGTTAATGCTAAGTGTTAGAAGAAACCTTATTTTGACACAAATGTAAGGAATCTGAATCAAACAAGGTTTTTCAAATGTTTCACTAAAGGGACGTGTTTTAGCTCATTGTGTTTCCTTAAATTAGATTTCTCAGGCTTTTTGTGTTTATATTCTTTTCAATATGAAAGAGCCTAATGATTCATGGTGGGGGTCACCATGAATCTGGACGTTGATAAATCAGCAATGAAGCCAGCCAAGTCCCGCACAAACATGAGCTTTCAGAAATGATGCGAGCATCCTGGAACTAAAAAAGGGGGGGAGCAGAACTCAGTTATGTTGGCGTGAAGCGCAACACATTAAATGTGTGACAAACGTCTTCCTCGTATTCTTTTCAAAACATGACAAATTAACTCAGTTTAGCAGCCTTCTTTGTGGTTAACTTTTTTTTTTTATCTGAATGCAAAATTGCTTTGCATCATCATCATCGATCTTCCCTCAGTAATAAATCTGTTTCCTGTTGTTTAATCTCACATCAGTCCATATGTCATCACTTCATCACATCTTTGAGCCGCAAAGCCAGCTTACTTTTTCGATGATACAGAACAGCCCTGGTGGAGTCCAACCTGCATATAAAACAAGCTTGACTTAGTTCCAAGGATGTGGACACAACTTTTTCTATGGTGATAGAGGAACAAGACTGCAAAATTGACTTTGGCACCCTTTACTCCCACTGTATCGTCCACAAAATACCTCAAGGAACACGTTTCTGAGTTCTCTCCAGGCCCACAAAACACGTGAACTGCACAATCCAACCTTCAGGAACTCCACAAGGATAAAAATCAGGCCTGCTGTTTCACAACCCAGACCAAAGCCACATTACCCCTCCTGAATCCAAGACAATAAGCAGGAGACTCCTTTCCAGCATCCAAGAATGGACTTTCTGAAGGAGACTAAAACCCCGGTAGCTGGAACGCACTTTTAGTCTCATAGGTGTTCTCTTAAGTCCTTAAGGTGACACTGAAGGGTCAACTATGACACACCTACAATTTCCAGCACCTTCCGTGTCTCAGGACAAATCTCGCATAACAGTCTGTTATTGGCCACAGAAGTCCACCAGGAAAACACTGGAATCCCTAGACAGCACTCCTTTCAGGACACCATCCAGAGATTCCAGACAATGTGAACTGTTTGATAAATAAACATAAACAACAATCAGAATCTTTGGTCCTGCAGCTCGAAGCTACAAGGAGGTGACCTTCTCACAACCCGTGATAGTCCCAACCCTGAGCTGCTCAGCCAGGGCCTTGTGAGTATCCACACACAAGGCCATCACTTGTCCTCCTGGGTAACTCCGGAGAAGGAGAAAGTCAAGATGCTCTTCAAGAGTTGAGTTCTGTGTTGTACTCTGAGTTTTAAGGAAAATAGGTGTAGTTTAATTCAATTCAGTTAATCTAATTAGGTTTATTTGTCACATTACAGAGGCAGAGCTGATTAGCATACTCACAAATCCAAGTTTACTAGCTGAAAAAGGTGGCACATTCAAAGACATTCATAGACCACAAGAGGTTTGCAGGTAGCAAAAAAACATGCAATTAACAAAAACACTAATAACTTTTTAAAAACTACCTCCTTGCACTTAAATACAACACACTTGAAATAAGAAAATAATTGGCAAAGTCACGCTGAGTAGTTCAACTGGTTAAGCAGCCAACATGAACATAAACCACTGAGCTTCCTCCTTTCTTCAGGAAAAGAATACAGATTATTTATGCCTTCATCGTGCAGCGAGCTGGCGTCACTTACTACGTATTTCTGATGTGGCATACTTTGGGATCATAGAGTCGGTGGTGAGCTCTGGATGGAGGATGCAGCCGTGTGTGTAAGCATCCATTGGCAGTCCATCCAGCAGCTGACGGTACTGCTGCACACGCTCATAGAGGGGTGAGTCCACATCAGGAATCAGCTGAGCCACAGTGTCTGCGACAGGGAGGCACAAACAGGAAATTAAGAATACAGTTTCACAGCAATACTGATTCAACAAACAATGAAGAAACAAGACAATTACAAAACGAACTGCAGGAAATATTTGAAATATTTTCACAAACTTGCCTGAACATGTATGCAATTGTACCCCCTAATAAACCATTTTAGCAAACTATAATTTTAAGCAATATAAAAAACAGAAAGCTTATCTACCATTTATTTAGACAAAATGATGCATTTATGCCTTTCAAAAATGATGCTCCCTTCTCCTCATTTTAACAGTGGTTCAGGTAATTGAACTGTTAACGCACAGGAAAGCTGCCTGAGGACTGGAGCAGTGCAGACAGAATGGATAAATGGCTTCCAATAGGAAGTTTTTTTTAAAGCTACCTTGTTAGTACAGTGGTGAGTGTCCCCGCCTGTCATGTGGGAGACTCAGGTTTGAAACCCCCACCTGCAGAGTCAATAACATTTATAATCTAAGTATTTCCAACACACCCACTTCCTTCGTCCGTTCAGTTTATTTTCTGCTGCTAGCATAGATAACTTGGTTCCAGTAATAGCTATTTTGCTAAAGCTCACTTTAAACAATTGACATGTCACACATTTTATACATTTCCACTTCTCGATAAAAAGGAAAACATGAACATTTGGAACAGGACTGTATTTTGTTCCCTTCATCATCCCGCGGTTCAATCTTGGGCTGTGAAAGCTCAGCCCTGCTGTTTAAACAGAGGCTAACCATACAAACTGTACAATTTGCATTACATTTACTATGAAAAAAATGTAGGATGTTGCTTAATATTTGTTTTGTTGCTTTTGTGCACAAGGTTGTCATCTTTTTTCTCCAATCCACAGGTCAAAGTTGTGTCTTGTGAAAACAGTCCAGTCTAATAAATAAACCAGAAAAATGGCTACCTCCCACACACACACACACACATATTGTGTATGGATGCATGTCATATAGTTTATATAATTTTAAATTTTTGTAAAAGGAAGAATAAGTGTATGTTGTAAGTCACCTGTAAGGGAAAGGGAGCACCACAATGAGTTAAAAAAAGATGATGGGAAAAATCATGAGAAATAATCCAAAAGGTTTAAAAAAAACATATGCATAAATATGTTTATGTGCTTCTGCAACTGGTCTACCTGGCCACAACAGTAATAATTGTTAATTTTTTTTTCATTTTACAACAGTACTATTGACTGTTTCTTAAACATCCCCTTTCAAAAAATTGCTCTTATTAAACCTCCCTTCCAAAAATGGAATGGGATTTTCGCGCTTGCATCTGACATGTCTGAGCAACTCTCATTGAGCTGCACAACCCCAAATATCTTCATGCTTCAGCTGTCAGACAGCATGGCAACCTGGTAATAGATGAGCTCTCTTGCTCTTTGTAATACAACATGGCATCTGAACTGTACTGAAACAGTCTGAAAGAAAACTTATTCTTGTAGAACAAGCCTTTGAGAGCTCATATGCAAAAAACACACTGAGTAAAACCTCAGGGGATGAAATTATATGTTGATCCTGTTGAGCAAAAGCATAATTTAAATGAAAACATGAAGCCATAAACAGGTTAATTAGGCCACACTGAAATTCTCTGGCACCACTCCCTACTCATCATTTACCTGCTGCTGCTCACAATGAAGACAATCATAGAAAATGTTTGTATTTGATTTTCTTTGGATAATTAGAGATTAAGCCCTATTCACACGGGAATGGTATCTTTGCAAACCAATATTTTCCTCATAAACATGGCAGGAATGAGTTTACACAAATGAATAATTTTTACATCAAATAAGGTAAAAAAAATTTCAGAAACACTAGAAAAAGACTCAAAAGCTGTAGTAACTATGCCGGACCTGTATGTGACGCTGTAAACACAAGTAGAGAAACACTGGGGTGATGAATACTAAAGTAAAAACCTAATCCTTTTTATGGACTTTTATGAAGTAGAACTTTCACTTTGTATCATAATAAACTACTATTGACTGATATAATAGACAGTTTCAGGCAGAAAATCCAAAAAGGGACAGAGAGAAGAGTTTTTCTCTTAATGTTCAAAAGGTTCAGGGTAAAAGTTCTCACGTCCTTTTTTTAATTGTATACTTAATATATATTGCTAATAGGTTTTTTTTTGCAATGTTTTCTTTAATATTGCTGACCCTTCAATAAAGTGAATAAAAACCTTTTTGGCATTTTTTTACCTTATTTGATGTAAAAATTATTCATTTGTGTAAACTCATTCCTTTATCTAGTCCAGTTTAATCCAGCACAGTCAATAAACTTAACTACAAACCAATCAAATACAGAAAGATTAAGACTTTATAGTCCGATCAATCAGTTCAATTTAATACATATTTTATACATATTACATATGTGTATATTCTAATTAAATTCAGTAAATTATAAAATGACAATTAGTTTAAAAGAAAAAGTCACCTATGTAAATGCAAATCCTCATTTTAATTCAGTCTCTCATCCTGAGCCTGTAAGAGACAGAGAGAAACAGTGGAGAAGAACAACTTCCTTTCAATGGGAAGAAGGCTCCAACAGAACCAGGATGGATAAGACCATTTGTATTTTTGAAAAGAAATGTGATTGTTTGATTTATTTAACAACTTCTATTGTCAATTTAATTTACAGATTTCCAAATCGTTCAAAGGTCATATTTTGTTGGACTGTTATTTGAATGAAACCAAGAGGGCGATCAGCTGCAGGAGTCTTAAGTAACACCTGAGCCACTTTCCATTACACACTAACGGGTTGTCATGGGTCATGCAGTGATGTTGATTAAGCTGAATCATAATAGAATGAGATAAGTTTGATAGTATGCAGATTGCATAAATTTGACCTAAAATACATTTTCTTAATAAAAAGAAAGGCTTGGAGGAACTGTTGTACTGTATGAGGAAGTCAGGTGTGGTGGAAAATTACAGCATGTAATGCAGGACATATCCAAGGACAGTGAGACGGTGCTGAGATGTGCAGTAGGAGTGACAGATGGGTTCAGGTTGGGAGTGGGATTACATCAGGAATCTGCACTGAGCCCCTTCTTGTTTACAGTGGCGAGGGAAAGGTCAACAAATGAGCTGAGGCAGGAGTCCCCAAGGACTGTGATGTGATTCGTAGTGAGAGTAGGGAGCAGGTGGAAGAAAGTCTGGAGAGGTGGAGGTTTGCTCTGGAATGAAAGTCAGCAGAAGCAGGACAGAATCCATGTTTGTGAATGAGAGGAAGTCAGGTGGAGCAGTGATGCTGCGAGGAGTAGAAGTACTGAAGATGGATGAGTTTAAGCATCCAAAGCAGTGTGTGACGCACAAGAGAGATGAAGACAAGAGTGTCTGGTGATTTATGAAGGAAAGAGAGCTGCAGGAGTGAAAGGGAAGGTTTATAAGGTGGCAATGATACCTGCTATGATGTCTGGTTTGAAGTAACAAAAAGACAGGACATACACTCCTGATCAAAATCTTAAGACAGTCAAAAAATTGCAACAATTTGCATTTTGCACTATTGGATCTTAAGAAGGTTCTAAGTAGAGCTTCACAATGTTAAA
>NC_051437.1:4841550-4851052 GCF_001649575.2 Kryptolebias marmoratus | reverse complement strand
AAACTTTTGATCAGCTGAAAAAATCATGTTTGAGTGTAAATGCAGTTTTCAATTAATTCCCCGCTCAAAAGTTTTTGTCTCTTACGCTGATTTCTTCTTTTAACATTGTGAAGCTCTACTTAGAACCTTCTGAAGATCCAATAGTGCAAAATGCAAATTCTTGCAATTTTTTGACTGTCTTAAGATTTTGATCAGGAGTGTATAGTTGGAGGTGGAAGAGCTGAGGTGTTAAGATTTTCATTGCATGGAAAACCAAAAAATAGGCAGTTTTAGAAGAGAGACAGCATAGGTTGAGCAGTTTTGAGACGAAGTTAGAGAGACAAGGCTGCGATAATCTGAAGATGAGCAGAGAAGGGACAGAGGACATATTGGACAAAGGATACTAACTATGCAGCTTTCATAGAGGAGGAAATAAAGAAAAATCGCACAGAACACCCCAAACACTGCTTACTTTAGTAACCGATACATATCAGAAAGGCTCAAGGCAGGCGTCCAACAAAACAAGTCCATAAGTAAAGCAGCATCATTCAAAGTCAAAGAGGACAAGCTTGGCAGAACAGAGGAACAAAACAAACAACATTAAATGGAAGAAATGACAGCAATCTGGTAAATGAAAACAGAAAACCATGAAGCATTGTACTGTGCAAACGTTCTGAGTCATCCCTCATTCTTTGTTTTCCCTCTAAGAAGCCAGATCTTCTCATTTTTAAAGTGGTTTTGATCAGTAGTTCTCCAGCCTAGCACCATCAGCATACACACTGTATATCTACACTCAGCACACACAGATTTCCGAAGTAACACGGACACTGTTCAGTTGAGAAAACAGAAACAAACTTAACAAATTAAACAAACAATGTCATGCCAAAGTGTACAGGTTTAATATTAGCTATGTAGCGTTGTTTTTCACTGGGATGTCATTTTTGAGAAAGAGTTGTTTTATAAGCATGAAAAATTATTTTTTTAAAAACTGGACCCCTATTTTGGTTAGTCGTTAGCCTAGCCTGGATAAAGACTTTTGCCTCTTTCTCCATCCTCCATTCTCTATAATTGATAAGGTACTAACTAATGATAACTACTAGACAGAACATCACTTCAAAGTTGACTTGATTATTCCTTTAGGTATAATCTTTTGCCCATAATGTTAAATTTTCATTTAAAAGACTTCCCTTATATAGGAACTCAATGTTGACTTTTGCTTTAAAAGTTGTGACTTTCTTCTTGCACCATAACTGGGAGAGACGATGACCTGGTGCTGGGAATCAGCATGAAGTGTTGAGAGTGGGTTAACAGAACACTGCAGGGTTTTATCTGCCTGCGGGGTCACAGCCGGACACATTCAGGAAATGTATTTCTGACCAAACAAAGGTGTTCAGATGCCTGCTTGGGGTAAGTGGAGAAGCTTCCAGGGAGTGAAGCTGCACCTGGCCTAGCTCCAGAAAACTGAGTAATCAGTCTCCATAGGAATGCCGACCTGGGAACACCCTGCAGTGGTCCAGATGGTCTGTTACTACACTGTGATGTAAATACAGCAACGATTGAAAGCAACTTTCCGACTGTGTTGCACGTATTGATGCATATTCAAGTTACATGTAACAAAATTTTTGAGGGTTTAATTTTATGAAATTGTTGTAAGTTGACAGAAAGTTGTTGCAACCTTTGCATCTGAGCAACAGTGTTGAGCTGCTCTGCATTAATTCACAGCATGTCTCATCGCTGAGACATTTACTCCCTCCAGACAGGCTGCAGCCTACAATGCCAGCTCTCATCACAAATTTATACAGAGCAAAATACATGTCTGTATTAAAACAATGATATTCTACTAAGAATTAGACATCCCCCACCATCTTTCATGCCAGAGTGTACAACTAAGACCAACTTATAAACAAAAAGGGCAGAGTTGTAGCTGTTTTTGATCAAACCTTGTAAATGTCATTATGTGCAATCTCCTGAGATCTTGCGAGATGTGTTAGCTCTTAAAGGATGTGTTGGGGATGACCATACCAGTATCTCAATATCTGTAAAAATGACTAAGTTCTAGCCATTTTTGTGTTGGATAAGCTTGATTAGCTGTGGCAGCCATCTTTAATTGGGTTGACTCCAAATAATTAATAATTAATTTTTGAGTTTTATCCATCCAGTGGTTCAGGAAATTTATTTTTGCTAACAGCCAGATGAAAAATATCCATAAAGTAGATGGACAGCTGGATAAATGCAGCAAGCAGTTTAATTATTATTAATTAATTATGTCATAAAAAGAGAAATTATATACATCCATCCATTTTCTTTACCCGCTTTTCCTATCCAGGTCACAGGGAGCTGGTGCCTATCTCAGGCAGTCACTGTGTGAGAGGCGGGGGACACTCTGGACAGGTCACAAGTCCATCGAGAAATAAAATCTGAATGATTTCCCTGTATTATGGAGAGGAGTAACTGTCATGCTGAAAATAAAATGGCTGCCGGTACCTGAATGCAGGACACTATCAATCAGCTGAAATGAACAGGTATAAATCATACACAGACATCAAGCATGGAGGCCAATTTCTGCCTCGTCGTCTTTTATTATTGAGTGAGCAGCCAACCAGATCTGCTGCTGCTGAAGCCTAAACTTTTAAGCACTGCTGCTCTGGACTCGTGATGACTAAATAAAGTCCAGTAAAGCATCCATCCCTCAAGGCTTTTCTGATCTGGAGCTTCATCCTTGTTATATAATATCTCTGCTGACAATCCTATAGGATACAGAAACTATGAGAGTAAATATCAGGAGCCAGGCTCCTGTTTTGTGTTTTGTGTTTCATTAGAACTGTGTCTGTTCAGCCTGGATCGTAGTCAGAGCCTCAACATTCAAATCACATCTTCACAGACAAACTAG
This sequence comes from Kryptolebias marmoratus, assembly GCF_001649575.2. Classification (NCBI taxonomy): domain Eukaryota; kingdom Metazoa; phylum Chordata; class Actinopteri; order Cyprinodontiformes; family Rivulidae; genus Kryptolebias; species Kryptolebias marmoratus. The sequence continues at coordinate 4,848,183 of NC_051437.1, read as the reverse complement.
CTTCAGTTTAATTCTTCATTAGAGCAGATGCTGGACCTAAACTTCACCTCCAGTACATAAAAATGTACTTTATGTTTCAGTTCAGTAACAATGTTCTTTTGCATTTGAAATCATTTGCAGATTTCTTTTCTGGGAAACATTTAGATTTCATCAAATCCTATCAGAGATGATTTCGTTGACAGTAGAGCAAAGTCATCTCTGTGATTCAGCAGAAATATTACGTGTCTAATAAATACTGTAAAAATGGATGACAGATGGGCCAGGAACATCTTCCATATGTCCTCATTATTGTCCCCACAAACTCAAATAAAGTGAACTGGTATGTTCTGTGGCTCATCAACAGGGCAATGGTACCTTCGGTTGGTTTACCGTAAACTACCGGTATCTGCATTGTAGCAGTCTGTTAGAATCCTGTATTTATGGTGTTTAGTAATTAACTTGCCCTGTGACACTGCTGTGTATTTGCTTTCCAAGGAAAAATATGGAAAGGTAGTTCTTTTTCTGCAAGAAGCATCTGCCTCAATAGACCTGCACTGAGCGTCTGAGGCACGTGCATATTAAGAGACATAGATAAATTTGGTACCCTTTGATAAAGAAGGTAAAACCTGCAATGGTTACTGAAAATACTTGAAACTGACAAAAGTAATACTAAAAGAAATACTGAAAATCAATGTCCAATGTTTTGTTCTGATCCATTCTTGGTGTTTAGCTGTGTGTTTTAGGTCATTATCCTGTTGGAGGACCCGTGACCTGGGACTGAGACCAAGCTTTCTGACACTGAGCAGCACATTTACCTCCAGAATGTCTTGATAGTCTTGAGATTTCATTGGACCCTGAACAGATTCAGGACACCCTGTGTCAGATGCAACAAAACAGCCCTAGAACAGAACCGAACCACCTCCATGTTTCACTGTAGGAACAGGGTTCTTTTCTTTCTGTTTCATGTTTGGGTCTGTGAACAGAGCTGATGGGAATTGTTTCTGAAAAGCTCCAGTTTTGTCTCATCTGTTCTTAATTCATTCTCCCAGAGGTATTGTGGCTTGTTAATATGCATTTTGCCAGTTTCACTTTTTTATGATTTGGTGTCCTTCTCTGTTGTTTTCCATTAAATCCACTTTGACTGATGGTGTGATCTGACACTGGTGACCCTTGACCTTGGAGTTGATCTCTAATCTCTTTGGAAGTTGTTCTGGGTTCAATAGCTTCCATTCATATTATCCATCTCTTCAGTTTGTCATCAGTTGTCCTCTTGCAGCCATGTACAGAGACGATGTCTCCAGTCCTGTGGACCTTAACCTTCTGAAGAATCTGAGCAGCTGTAGTCACAGGAACATCCAGCTGCTTGGAGACGGTCTTAAAGTCTTTACCTTTAACGTGCAGTCAGTCAATTTCTTTCTAAGCTTCTGAGACAACTCTGTCCTCAGCTTTCTGTCCTCCATGTTCAGTGTGTTACACACCATGATACCAAACAACCCTGTGACTACCTTTCACCCTTTAAACAGGCGGACTGACTGATTACAGGACTGAAGACACCTGTGACGCTGATTACAGGACACACCTGAATTTAACATATCTCTGTGGGGCAATTAGCTTCAATCTTTTCTAGAGGTACCATCCATTCTGTCAAGGGCAATTTGATTAGTTTGTTTATTTAAAATAATTCTGTAGAACCAAAATTCAAAATCACCAAGTGACTTTTATTAGCTAATTTTTTAGTCATTTTTTTTCTTTTCATAACTTTTGTCAGTTTCATGTTATTTCAGTGACCTTTGATGGTTTTCTTTCTTTAACAAAAGGGTGCAAACAAATTTATCTATGTCTTTAATAAAATTTGGAAAGTTGCGATTTTTTGTTAATGTTGCTGAGCAGTAAGTCTTCTGAGGTAATTTAGAAAGAAAAAAAGAGGAAACTAAAAACATTTCTGCTGCAGAGCAACAGAACAGGTAAATCTATAACTACAATATAAACCCAGTTTTAAAATAAAAATGAAAACAAAGAATATCATTCCAAATTCATGTGATCATTTCATCATACCTCCCACAAAGTTCTTCTCCATGTAATCTATTATCTGGTTGTAGTCACTGATGATGGTGTCGCCATGGAGGAAGACAGGTACCTCCTCGCCCAGGTTTAGTCTCATGAACCAGGGCTCTTTGTGCTCCTGCAGCGGCAAACTGACATCCCTCTCCTCACAGACCAGACCCTTCTCATGGATCACCAGACGGACCTGAAACCTCAAACACATCTGTATTTAACACAAGGCCTACCACACTTTTGTTGCATATTATTCACAATATACTGTTCGTAGGTTGGTTTGATATTTATACAGATTAGAAATGAGCAGTTTGTTAATGTTCAGAGTGCTCAGAAAGTTAAGTGGAAGTAAGTAAATTATGACGCACAAAAATCTTCCAAAGACTTAAACGGAGGACAGAGCAGCTAACCACATGAGATGGAGGTACATGAAGAGATATTAGTTGAGTCTGACACATAGAGACAGACAACCAATCACTCTCTCACTCACACCTAGGGACAATTTAAAGTTACTAATTAACCTAACATGCATGTTTTTGGTCTGTGGGAGAAAACAAAAGTACCAAGAGTAAACCCACACATGCAAGGGGAGAACATGTAAACTCCATAGAAAAAAGGTCGGGAGGTAAACCTGGGACCTACTTTCTGTAAGGCAACAACATCACCGTGCAGCCCAAGAACCAAGATCAAAAGAAATATTAAATATGCTGCCGTGGCTCATTATGGTCTCTATGGTAACCACACACCTGTGTCTGTCGCTCTCTCCCTGCCAAATTAATGAGAGGCAGATAAAAACACATCAAACAGTCGCTGTGTGAAAACTATAAGTCAGATCTTAAAAGTTTTTGAACTGTGAGCAGCTGAAGACTCCGATGGTCACACCAAGATTCTTTTCTTATGTTTCTACAATGTTTTATTTTGGAAATATGACAAGTTGAAAAGACCCTTAATTCACAGTTTTAAAGAGAATATTTTGAGCTAAAGTAGAGTTGAAGTCTTTGGAACCATAAAAGATATCAAAATGCCAGCTTGGACATGTAAAGTCCATCTTTCTGTAACTAATTTAAACTTTCAATGATGTTTCTACTGTGAAGTATGTCTAAGCTAAAGAACTCCAAAGAGGGCTGGGTTGACTCAAAGTCCACTATTTCTGATTGAGCAGCACAAATTGGTGTATAATTAGCACGTTTTATTGTAAAGCTGGATGGCAAGATACAGGACAAAATATTTTAACAGTGTAGTAAGAAGGGTGCTTCAATGCGGGGTTCTTGATTATTAAAAGGAGACAGCATGTGGTATGAAGGGCTACATTTTCCTGAGCTATACCGAACACACCTTGGTGTGGTGGAATAAAATAGAATGATTTTGTGGCACAACCACAGTAATTCAGGCAGAAATAGTTGTTCGGAAAGCAGGAACAAATCTAATCAGCTGTAAAAAGGTTTTCTGGTTCTCTATCAGCACAGCATTAGATCAGCCATTTTTAGGTTGTGCAATATGTTTGGTTGCTGTGTTGTACTGCTGAGGTGTCCCACAAGGATGCCCACAAATAACACAGTCATTGTTGCAACAAGAGTTTGTTACATAATAATATCAGTCATTTCCTGGTAATAAAGCCAAGAGGTTCAGATGCTTCACAGGCACAATATCAAGTCCTCCTGCTCAATGTTGTATAGTTAGAGCCTAGTTGTCTTCTTAAAAGACTTCTAGTAAAAAATTAAGCACATCAGCTCTCAATACTCAAGTTTTACGTATGATCAGGGTTTCCCCCAGCGTATTATAAGCCTGGCGGGGTGCCAGGCTTTGCTGAGCCTGCCGCCAGGCTAAGCTCCACTTGTTTATTATAAATATGTAATTTTTTTTTCATGTTTTTTTCCCACCCACACCCCCAAAACCACTACCTTTATCTACCTCACCGCGAGTGACGCAATCAACAGTGATGCAATCGCACTGTCCCCGCCCCTGCGCAAAGGTCCCGTGGTTGTTCACCTTTTGTAACTTCGCGGACCGCGCACACCGCGCTCCATTCAAAATGGACAATTTTGGTGCTCTAGCTAAGCTGGTTCGCCTGTATCATCATTTCTATGATCCCTCTGAGAGAGATCACAAAGATAATCAAACGGCTCAAAACTCACGGAAGGAGATTACTGCTGCAGCCGATAAAAAGGAGTGTTTATAGACCACAGAGGGAAGAAATATTAGTCTTATGACTAAAGCAAATAAATCAATAAAAGTCAAACTGAATGCTTTAAGTTTAATCATCCTCTCTGTATCACAGCCAGAAACACAACAGTTCTTCCTTCTGAATACATGCAGCCATATTTGATGTGAAACTATCTGCTGTCTTTTTTTTTTTAACCATATTTCCACTGATTACATAGCATACTGCCCCCCGTCTTTTCGGAGAATACTGCACCGATGTAAGCGCCAAGTATAAACGCCTCCACCGCGCGCTCAGGTCCGCGCACTGTTCGCGGAGCCCTGCAAGACTCTAATGAGCCCTGAGGCCAGGCGGACTGACTGATTACAGGACTGAAGACACATGTGATGCTGATTACAGGACACACCTGAGTTTAACATGTCTCTAAGTTCTAATGAGCCCTGAGGCCGAGCCGCCTTCAGCTACCACTGGAGCTGCAGCAATAAACATGGAACGAGCGGGTTTAACCAAAAATGGTTAGTTGAGCCGAAATTCAGCGGGTGGGTTTACAAGACCGAATATGGTAAGCATGTTTTGTACTTAGTGAAAATATTAATATGATGTGAGCTCATTTATCCTTGTTTACCAGTAAAATTATTCTATTAAATTCAGCATTAGATGCTTTGTTGTGTTGTTCCATGTAGTGATCCAACATGCAGCCTGTGGCACAAAAAGCACAGTACAGTACAGCATCTCCCTGTTTTTCAGAGTTCTCTGTTGGTATTTGTTGGCCTTGATGTGAGACGTGTGTTGGTGCCTTGTTTGCACTTTTTCATTTATGTTAATTTAATTTATTTGTAAATGTGACTTAAATTAGGATTCAAATTAGGTGCAATCAATTATTTATTATTATTATTTATTTATTTATTTTAATTGTATTTTTTTTGTTTAAAAAAAGTATTTCAAAAGTGCCTTTTTGTAAAACTGTAGTTGTGTAAATATTTGACACAAATATCTTACAATATCACATAAAAAATAGCCATATTTTCAACTTTCCTGTTAACTTTAATATTTTTTTTTACCAAATCACGGTTGGTCGGCGATCAGTCGGCAATCGGCCAGCGATCGACCAGCGAATGGCCACCTACCACCGGACTTAGCCTCTTTTCTGGGGGAAACCCTGATGATGATATCCAAATTTATATCGTCCTTCCATGACCTTTAAAATAGGGAAATATAAACTCAGGTGAACAACAACTATGGATGTCCTGAGCCAATCGAGTATTGGTTCGGTTCTCGATCGAGGCGTTTTTCATTGATCGGTACCAGGGTAACTGACCACACTCCACTCCTGATCTCTGTTGTTGACCTTCTGTTTACAGTTTTACGTCAGCCATGCCATAATACAGCTGCCGTAAAATGTTGTAACATGTCAACATGTATGCGGTGCGGAAGTATTTTAAAATACAAAATGTGAGCAGTTCAGTAGGTACCTGCACTGTTTCCAGTTTGAGTATTTCTCATGGTGGTAGTGATAGAGCTACATTCACTACCACTAATTTAATTTGACATTAAAACCCAAACACTCGGTTGAGTACACTTAGTTCACTGAGCTAACTCTTAAAGATAGCACGGCTGAACAACACACTTCAGAGGAAACTCTAAAGCTAAGAGACAAGTTTCCACCATATAGAGATACGGCAAAAAAGATTTCAGAATAGGTGACTGAATTTATTGCTCTAGATGACCAACCCATCACTGTGGTGGGGAAAATAGATTTTTTTGTCTCCTTTTGGAGTTCTCTGAGCCAAGCCCTACCATTCTGACTCAACATAACTGACACGGTGCTACCGAAGCTGTATAAAATAGGTTGTCATCATCTGGCATATTTTTTACCTTTTGATAATAACAAAATAACTTGAGGAATAGCATCAACACAGTTTTTTACTGCAATGTAGAGCTACTAATGTGTCAGTTATTGTGGTGATTTGGCTTTTTTCTGGGTTTTGTTTTTGTTTTATTTTGATTTTAGTTCTTTGGTTTTTGTTTTGTTTCTTTTGTGTTATTTGGTTGTACTTGCTTTTCGTTTTGTCTTCTTCTTCTTCTTCTTCTTCTTCTTTCCTATTATGGCGGATTGCAAGCAACTTTAAGGTGCATACCGCCACCTACTGTACACGAGTGTGTAGCAACATTTCTTTACAACTATTAAATTCTATTTATTAATCTTGTATTTTTAAGAAAAATAAACAATGCTTTCCTTAATCTATAAATATCCATTATGTTTCCTTCATTTCCTAATATTCCTTTAAGACTCCATTCTTGACCTGTTCTTCCAACTATTCTTTTCAACTTCTCTCTTTCAGATTCGTATGTTCTACAGTTCATTAATACATGTTCTACATTTTCTTTCTCTCCACATCCTTCACATTTATCATTACTTTTCTTCCCTATTAAATATA
>NC_051437.1:4820931-4837016 GCF_001649575.2 Kryptolebias marmoratus | reverse complement strand
TTATCCCCAGTCTTTAAAACCCGGTCATTTCTCTCCATACCTCGCTGGTCCATTGTCTAAGGTTTGTTTGATGTTTGTCTCTCTTGTTTGCTTTGCTCCGTGTTCCTGGTTTTCTGAGTTCTGTTCCATTTATGTATTTTTATTTAGTTCTTATCTGTTTGCTGCCACGTCAGCTTTTTGTTTTTGTTTGTTTTCTTAGTTTAATAAATTTGTTTTTCTTTCTTTAAAATGAGTCTGCATTCTGGGTTCGCCTCCGTCATCTCCACCGTTCCTGACAGTTATATGATGGAATTGATTTTAATATATTGTACTTAAAGTGTATAATCTACCAGTCTGTGCTTTAAAACAAAACAGCAAAATAATGCAACTCAGGTTGAGATTCTGTGTTGTCCAGTACTTATTCCTAAATGAATTAGATGAATGCTGGGGCAAAACATATTCACTGGGACATCCCTAACAACAACCAGTGATATATCTTTGCATCATAATTAACAAAATAAAATAAAATCTAAGCAAAAAGTGCAATTCATCTTTTCTGCTTCTTTTTGCAAACAAAGGGTAAGTAGCTGACACATGCTACAAATCAAATGCATTAAATAACTGCTCATCAGCGAGGGTGATCGCCTCTATAAAAGCAGTTTGTACTCTGGGGCATTCAGGTGTGTTAACACAATGCCAAGCAGGACAACCATTAGACAGGGGCCCTAGAAAACTGCTTGTTAGGTTTAGGAAAACATAAAAGTCTGAGTTTATGTAGATGCTTTTGATAAATTCAAAAACAAAGCCATCTCAAAATGCTACTAGATTTTGTCTTGAATCATCATGAAAACTAAACTGAGTACTGCACTAATCTGAAGAGTAGTGATAAATAAACTCACTCACTTTTAGGCACAATATGAGAGTAATAGCACAGAGCAAAAACACCTCAGTTACACTGTATCACTGTCTTAACAAAATTAAACTTAAAAAAAAAAAAAAAAGTTATCTGCTAGACATAAACTGTGTTTTTCTTCTTTTTGATCACACTAATTTTCTACTAACCTTCTCGTGGTTATGTTCCGGTCATAGAGAAAGGTATTAGATTAATAGAGCTGAAAATTAGTCTTTTTTTCAATTTTACATCATGACACCAAGAACAACATAAAACTAAATTTTACATGACTGAGCTGATACATACTAACACACTGGCCTGTGCAGGGACTGAAAACAGCTAAGTGTTCTAGTCCAGCCACTGAAGATGTAAATCTCCAACATGCAGGCCTTGAGGTTGTCGGAGCAGTATTGATTTGGGCAGCTGCTCATAAATGTACTGTTACTCCAGCGTATCGAGCTCCATCCGTCTCTATCGTTATCATAGCGGTTGTGTTCACAATGCCACACTCAGCTCAGTGGCCTAGTGGTAGAGTGTCCGCCCTGAAACTGGGAGGTTGTGGGTTCAATCCCTGGCCGGGTTATACCAAAGACTGTAAAAATGGGACCCATTGCCACCTGCTTGACACTCAGCATTAAGGGTTGGATTTGGGGGGTTAGATCACCAAATGATTCCCGAGCGCGGCACCACTGCTGCTCACCGCTCCCTCGGGGGATGGGTCAAATGCGGAGAACAAATTTCGCACACTCAGGTGTGTGACAATCAGTGGATCTTTCTTATCTTTCTTCTTTCTTTCAGGCACCCAGAGCACAGGTACAGTAGCAGGTAGAGTAACAGAATACATAGGAGGTTCGGGGGTCATGGGTCCTTGTTTTTCAGAGGTACTGAAGCAAACACAGACTCAAAAAGTCAGAGAAGCACTGTTGATCTGTAAGTACAAGACTTCGCTGTCAGATTATTTGGAAGAAGTCATTTTGGTCTGTTTAGTGAACGATAAAATGTTTAGCAAATAAAGAGTCAAGAGTAACTTCGCCAATAATTACTGCAGTGTCAAGAGTAACCAAATATCATGCACCATTAAAGGATACTCCATAAGTCACATGGTTGAGAGCCATTCATTTTCGCACACACCTTTTTATCGTCCATGAGACACTCGGATCAAAACTCCCAGGAAGCTCCTCCCTCCTCCTACTGAGTTAAAAACAGGTTTCTTCCTGTCGGCTTCTCAGCTTTCCTGTCCTTGTACAGATGTTTGCTTCCCTTACTGCAACCAGATGTGTTTATTAAACAGACTGACACAGTACACGTCTTTTGGTATTTGCAAATATGACAGTGCACAGTAATAAGCGAATGAAAGGAACATGTCCCTATGCTGCCTGGATGAGATGTTTACAAGTTTTGCTGGAACAGTTGTAAAGATGTCTGTATTTTCTAACAGCCTCAGCCAGCTGCTTCTCAGCGGAGCAGTAGAAGCTAAATGACTCCATTAAAGCTCACCGGCTTTTCCTCATGAACACACCCACAACAACTTCTGACCAATCACACAACACTTGGCGCAAACCCCTGTATGAAAAAGTTCAGCTAGGGCCTTGTGTCACGAAGCGGTAGACGACGCTGCTATGACAACAAAATGATGCAGTTTTGAATACTGAATGAGAGCTGACTTCGTGACTTCTCGTGGAGTGTGGAAACAGCTGAGGGTGCTGAGGAAGAGTGAAAGAGGGAAGCCAAAGAGGAGTTCCATGGCAGCACTGTCACATATGATCATGGAGCCTCTCCGGCTCTGAAACTGAAGTGATAATCATGACAGCGAGCCTGGTGTTTACCCTCCACTGAGTGACAACGGCACAATCAACAGCTCCGAGTCCCGTGGCCTGCAGCCAACAATCCGGCCTCAGAACGGACGTACAGAGACGAGACTGAGCAGCAGCTCATGGTTGTTAGGCTCCAGTGGGGAGAATTCATACTGTCACATCGCGCTTTAGTTTATAATCAATCCTGCAGCTGTTTGATTACAAGCTGAGAAATATGTCCTGATGGTGCAAAGTCTTTAATCACTTCTCACACCAGTACGACTAACACAGGCTGACTGTATACAATATCTATCGCCTGCCACTGAACAGATATTGACCTAAAATTTGGTGTGGTAGTAAGTGAGACTGATCCCAAACACACTTTCTGAAGGCTAACAAGTTACACAATACTTTGCTTTAAATTTAGCTATTAACTATTAGGAGTCAACTCTGTCTGTTAGCAAAATATCTCAAGAACTACTGGACAGATTTCAGTGAAACTTTCTGAACTACTTGTTAGCTGTGCCTCTGCAGCTTGTGAGCCTTTGGAGCTAACCGAACTCAAAATGGCCTCCACAGCCAAGTCACCTTAGGAAACATAAAAAAGGCTGTAACAGTTTTACAGATATTGAGCTAAAATAGCTGAGTAGTAGCTGAGAGTCACTGACAACACATACGAATGTGCATACTGTTTTTCACAAGATATGACCAAAACCACTATTATTTTCCCAGCATAAGATAATCTCAGTCTAAAACTCTGGCGTGAAAGGGGATGGGCGATATGCATTCCTGCCAGGAACACTAGGCCTTTAATTCTTTTAAGCAGCTGTAAACATGGAACGCTCTACATTTGTAAATAATGATTCATATAATTGATTGATTATCAAAGTGGGTACAGATTACTTCTAGGTCAGCAGACATGACTGTTAATCCCACATACAGGAAGACTTCTGCCACAAGCATGTAATCCATGTGTGCAGATTATGGACAGATGGAGGCCAGTGGGCTCAAAAGATGGAACTCTCATTTGCCATTTCAATAAACTGGTCGTTCCACCTTTTTTTTAGCTCAAGGTATGAGTTTTCAGTTGCAAACATTTATGAGAAGACGGTGGAACAAAGCCGAGGCCAAGACGTCCAGGATGTTGGACAGTTTTAAGGTTGAAAAACACCAGATTCCATACGTTTCGATGAAATTTCTCATTGAATGTGGAAGGACTCTCTAGGGAAGAGGTCAATTGTCCTAAATTGTCTTTAGATTATATTCTTAAAAAAACTGATTAACTGAGTCAATTAATTTCAAGTTTTCCACCACAGCTAATCAAAATAAAAATGGCTACAACTCAGTCAATTTTAGTTCAAATGTTGTGTGGTAGTAGCTGAGAGTCATGCCCAACACATACTCCAAGCGCTAACAGGTCAGGCAAGATCCTTGTATAAAACTTTGGCATGTAAGGCTGCGGGTGATATGCATTCTGTCAAGAAATGCTACTTTCAACTAGATAAATAGTTTTTTTCTTTGAAAATACAGTGGGAGTGCTGAGAGCTAAAACTGAGTTCTTAAAGCTAAAAGAAGCAGAACACTAGCTAAGAGATGAAAGAAACGGGACACTAGACTAACCAAAAACAATTAGGAGCAAAATGCCAGCTAAAAGCAGAAAAAGACTACCTAAAAGCCGCATGTAGAAAAAAATTAGCTAAAAGCTAAAAATCGCCAAACTGTAGCTAAAAACAGCAAAGGTTAATTAAATGCTATAAGTAGCAATAGGCTAGGTAAAAGCTAAAAGTAGCGTAAGACAAAAATAGAGCAACGTGCTGAAGCAAATTTCAAAGAGAACAATGTTTTTGAAGGAAATGATTAGATCTGAATGTATTTCCATGGTGGAAATATTTATCGGCATGTATTTTGAAAAGTATAAAGGTTACAAAAACTAAATGTCATTGCACCTATCTCCTGAATGATCTGAATGTTTTGATGTACGAATGGCTGAAGTAGCACAAAGTATGCAGAAATGGATTACAAAAACCATGCAGAAAACTAAAAAAATGGGAAAACAACAGAATGAACGCTGAATCAACTTTCACACAATTACAAACATGAGTTTAAGAGAGGAGAGGAGAGGCTTCAATCAGTGACTGCTGTTCCCAATCAGTCATATCAACTGTGAAGCAAAAAAAACTGACGTAAGCCCAGTTTATCAAAATGTGATTACTTAACTCCTGTATTGCAGTTTTCGAATGGTCTATGCCAACATTATAAAACTCCTAAACTCTGGTGTGACTTTAAGTTTTGGTGTGGCACCCAGGAGTAACAGTGGCCCCCGTCTGCACCCCATAGAAAATCTTTTAGAGGTGCCCTGCATTTAGGGCCCTTCTGCTGGGTGTGGGCTTCACTGTTTACAGTCTGTTTACATGTAAGAAGAAACTGCTCATTAACAACACTTCCAGCATAATGTGTCATTTATCACCTGGTAAATGTGTAAACCTGAAACTCTGTAACTGTTACAGCGTTTAGTGTACCCTACGACAGTTTTTACAAAGTGCTGCATGTAAACATGAGTTCATGTTCATTCAATCATTAAGCAGAACGTCATCTTGAATTTGTGCAACATGTCACGGTCCATGTTGTTCTAAATGATCTGAAGTCCAACTCAGAGAACCCTCAGAGGATCACAGTCAAATTAGAAAGACGATAAACTGACTTTTATGTGTGAAGGGCTAAGAGAGGCAAAAATGCTAGCTAAAAGTAACAAAATGCTAGCTAAAAGTCCATATACCATAAAGTAAAAAGTAGCAAAACACTTTTAAAAAGCAGCAAAAGGCTAGCTAGAAGTAGCCAAAAGCTAGATAGATGCTAAAAGTAGCAAAAGGTGGGGTAAAAATAGCACATGGCTAGCTAGAAGCTAAACACAGCCTTAGATTTGCTGAAAGCTAAAGGAAGCAAAACACTTCCTAAATGTAGCAAGATTTTCTATAAGCTAAAAGAAGTAAAAGGCTTGCTAGAAACTCAAAGTAACAAAAGTCTAGCAAAAAGCAACAAAAGGCTTGGTAAAAGTGTCCAAAAGGTGGCTAGAAGCTAAATATAGCATAAGAGTTCCTGATAGCTAAAAGTAACAAAATGCTGGCTAAAAGTATCCAAACGCTAGCTAGAAGCTGAAAGTTGCAAAAGGTTTCCTAAAATAGCAGAAGGCTAGCTAGAAGCTTAAAGTAGCTAAAGGCTAGTTAAAAGTAGCAAATGGCTGGCTAGAAGCTAAACATAGCCTTAGGTTTGCTAAGAGCTAAAGGAAGCAAAAGACTTGCTAATGCTAGCAAGATTCCCTAGAAGCTAAAAGTAGTAAAAAGTCTAGCAAAAAGTAACAAAAAGGCTTGGTAAAAGTGTCAAAAGGGTGACTAGAAGCTAAAGGTAGCTAAAGAGTCCCTAATAGCTAAAAGTAGCAAAATGATAGCTAAAAGTATCCAAAAGCTAGCCAGAAGCTGAAAGTAACAAAAGCTAAAATAAACAAAAGGCTTTCTAAAAGTAGCAAAGTGCTAGTTGGAAGGTAAGAGTACTAAAAGACAAGCTAAACATATCAAAAGGCAAGCTAAAAGCTAAAAGTAGAAAAGGTCTAACTGGAAGCTAATAGTAGCAAAATGCCAGTAAAAACTAGCTAAACACATCAAATAGCTAACTAGAAGCTAAAAGTAGCAAATGGCTAGGTAGACGCTAAAATAAGCAAAAGGCCTGTTGAAAGTAGCAAAACATTAGCTAAAAGTAGGATAAGACAACAAAATTAGACCAAGTATGCTGAAGCAGATTTAAAAGACAATCATGTTTTAAAAGGAACTGAAGATTGCTTCATGTATTTTTATGAGGAAAATTGTAACAAAATAAAAAAAAACATTTTGAAAAGCTATAGCACACATCTCCTGATCGAGCTGTTTTGATTTGTGAATGGCTAAAATAAAAACAAAGTATGCAAAAGTAGTGCAATTCCAAAATGCAGGGGGAAAAAACAGGACGAAAATGTTGTTATGTATTTTAAATGGCTAAAATAAACTAATGCTCATAAGAAAGTGCAGTAGTGATGTATGACGCTGTCTGCCCCTGTCATCATGTAAGGCATAAACCCAGCACCATGTGTTTGGATTCAGGGGACAAGGCCTTTAGTGTGGCTCAATATTTTCATCTGGGATATGGCAGTGCATGCAGGCTGCAGCTTTCTGCTCAAAAATGGAGCAATTAAAGATGATATGAAGCGTGTTGTCTGTGGTGAACCATGACAGAAACACTCCTGTATGCCTGCTGTATGTCGTGTTGATGAGCATCCCTGCTGCAGCGCTGTTGTTGTTGTTTATTTTTTGTTTGGTTAGTTGTTTTTTTTTCCCAATCGTCTCAGATGGCAGCGGTTCGTCCTCCGGAGGTATGTGCAGGCTACGCAGACATCCAAACACGCCTCGCTCATGCACCAGGGAGCTCCACGCTGCCGTACCGTCACGCAAATCTCCATTTTCCCAGCTCTGCTCGTCTCCTCCTTACCTTCTGGGAGGCGAAAGATTGCGTCCAGTGGTACAACACGAGCCTGTCTTTGTTGAAGGCTTTGGGCTCCGCCGCGGGCTCCTCGCACTCCTCCCCGTCTGTGATCTTCCCGTCCCCGTCCATGGCTGAGATGGGCCACCAGCTACAGTTGGTGGGGGTAACATGGTTGGAAGACGCCATGACAGAGCGTTTTGTGCGTGCGTGTGTGGAGGAAGAGGAGCGAGGAGGGCGAGAAGAGGAGGGGACGGAGACGGATACCAGAGGAGAGGAGAGGAGAGGAGAGGAGAGGAGAGGAGAGGAGAGGAGAGGGGAGGAGGGGGAGGGGGTGTCAGCGGCTCGAGCGCAGCATCACCTGTTCACGCGACAGCAGCATCCGTAAGTCAGCGTGTGACACGGCAGCCTCTCCTCTGGGTCCGAATGACGCTGCACGCGCTTCACTCAGGGTAATGTCAGCATCCACTCTGTTGTTTCCCTGCCCTTTTACTCTTCTTTATTTATTCTAACGACCTCTGCATACTTAGTGTTATTTTAGCCATTCATAGGTCAGAGCTGATTCAGGAGATATGAGCTGTGACCTTTGAACTCAAAATACTTACCTTTATTTTCATTTTTTACCTCACATAAACACGCTGACATTTCTTTAGTTATTTCCTTTCAGAAACATTGTTCTCTTTGAAATCTGCTCCAGCTTGCTTGCTGTTTTTGTCTTCTTGAGCTGCTTTTAGCTTTGAGCTGGCTTTTTGCAGCTGTTACTTCCAGCTCCCTCTTTAATACCTTTAGCTACTTTTTGCAAATTTTACCTTCACTTCACTTTCAGGCACTGTTTGGCTACTTTTAGCTACCCTTGTGGTCCTTTAGCTTTTACTTAACCTTTTACTAGATTAAGTTTGAACTAGGCTTTTGCATTTTTAAGCTTGCATATTTTTACTTTTAGCTTTAGTTAGCCTTTTGTTACTTTTGTTACTTTGAGCTTTTAGCTATTTTTTTCATACATTTTCTAGCTTGCCATTTGATACTTATAGCTACCCTTGTTATTTGGTACTTTTAACAAAACTGTTAGCCTTTCACGAACAATTTCCTAAGTTTAGCTTTAAGCTAGCTTTTTGTCACTTTTAGCCTTTAGGCAGTGTTCTGCTACTTTTACCTCTAACAAGTTTCAACTTCTTTTGCAAATTTCAGCATTTACATTGTATACAAATGAAATTACACTTTCTCTTGTTATAATTCCATCAGAAGTGTCAGGTTGGGCAGAGAGGGCGGCAAACCCAATGCGCAGACTCATCTTGGTTCAGAGGGGATTTTGTTTTTGTTTTGTTTTTTTGTTAAAAAAAAAAAGCAAAAAGCTGACATGGCAGCGAAACAAAACAATAACAAAAATCCAGGACGTCGTAACAAACAAGAGACACAGGAGAAAACAGACTGTGTGAGTAAGCAACATTGGACCAGTGAGTAAACTGAGGAAATGACCAGGTTTTAAGGCAGAGGGTAATTAGGGGACGTGGGCACAGGTGAGTGATTACATACAAGCAGGTGGAGATAGGCGTGGCAGGTAAACAAGTGACTGACAAAGGAGAAGTGAATAATGACAGGAACACAAGAGGCAGAAGCAATACAAAGAC
This sequence comes from Kryptolebias marmoratus, assembly GCF_001649575.2. Taxonomy (NCBI): domain Eukaryota; kingdom Metazoa; phylum Chordata; class Actinopteri; order Cyprinodontiformes; family Rivulidae; genus Kryptolebias; species Kryptolebias marmoratus. Next base: position 4,828,218 of record NC_051437.1, on the reverse strand, counting down.
AAAACATGACAACAATAACCCCAAATACAAAAGAAACCTCAAAGAACAACCCAAACAAAACCCAAATCCTGACAAGAAGGACCAACATGGAGGCCTGCAAAAGGTGCTTCAGCTGAAGACATCACTTCCTGTTAAACACTAAATACTACACTATTAAACACTTTTATAAGAGGAGCATAAGTGTTAATGTACAACCTGTTAAAATGTGAAAAGTTTTTTTCTCCATGTAAGTCATAGTATTGTTTAGTTTCCTCCACCAAAAGTAAAACATCAATAATGTTTTTGCACACCTGTGTGTGTGTGTGTGTGTGTGTGTGTGTGTGCATTTGTCTGTTTTGTAACTCAGTCAGTTGTACAGTTATTGAGCTAATATTTGCCAGTTAGTGGGTTAGTAGCTGAAAGTCATCCGCAACACTCTAAGCACTGATTGATTGATTGAAGACATCTGTTTTTCAAACTTCACCATTAACGACTGGAGTTAACTCTGTCTGTCTGTTAGCAAAACATCTCATGAACCATTTCATGAATTGTAACTACACTTTCAGAAAGTCATCAATGCATGTACATCTACAACTGATTAACTTTTGGAGCCAACTCAGTTCAAGATGGTCGCCACAGCCAACTGGCCTATCAGGGTTTGGGTTTTCTTTGTATTTTTGTATTCAGGTTATTGCTTTTATTGTCTTCATGTTTATTTTATTCAGTTATCTTTGTTGGCTTTGTCTTAGGTTAGTTCTTGTTCCTCGTGTCTTTGTTTCCTGTCATCATTCACTTCTCCTCAGTCAGTTTCTTGTTTTCCTGCCACGCCCATCTTCACATGATCCTAGTTGTTGTCACTCACCTGTGCCCTCTTCACCTAATTTCCCTCTGTTTTAAAACCCGGTCATCTCCTCCACTCACGACTGGTTCATTGTCACTCCAACGTGCTGTCTGGTTGCTCAGCTCGTCTTGTCACTCATGTTTGCTTGTGTTTCAGTCCTAGATTCTGTTATGTTTAGTTTTGCTGCCATGTCAGCCCTTTGTTTTGTTCTTTTATTTTGAATAAATTAGTTTGCACTCTGGGTTCACCTCCTTCTCCACACAACATGATATGACCTATAATTCAGTCAGTTTTTCAGAGCTACAACTTGGTGTGGTGGTAGCTGACATTTATTTACAACATGTACTCCAAGTGTTGCCAATTGCATGAGATCTTTGCATAAAATTGCATTAAGTTTTGGTATGTATTCGATAGGTATCCGGTACTTACCAAGTAAGTGCTAGATATGTAGCCAGTAAGTACCTAGTAAGTACTACTAGGTATGTACATGGTATGTGCCAGGCAGTATTATGTATTGCTACCCAAACGTTAGGCAAAACATATGACAATATCATGGCCAAAATACTAAAGATGATGGGTATGATGATTTAATTTATTTAATTTTATTTCTTCAGGTGTTCAGATTGTTCTTACAATATGTTTAAAAGTTTGCCACAAACAGGAGCTTACCAAAGTTCACACACACATGAAAACTCTAATACTCAAGGACACACATCACTACACTATGAACTGTTAGGGTTTTGTTTTTGTGGGGGTTTTTTGTGTTAAATGTTTCTTAAGTTTTTAGTTCATGGATGAATGTATTATGATACTTGCTGTCAGTTAAATGAAGCTAAAATCCTAAATCTTTCAGCTGAAACTCCTGAGGTTTTTTGACGCACCTGAACACTTTGTCATTGCTCAGGGGGGCACTTTCTGATACTCTAAATCTTATGATTTCAAAACTTTGACATTTTTTTAGATTTTGTTTTGAATAAATACTAAAAGACTATGTGAAAAAATTGTACACATTTTATTTATTTAGTGCACATCTAATTTAAAGGTTTTCTAAATCATCAAATAAAGTCCATTTTAGATTAATTCACCCATATATTTCTGTTTGTCTCCTTTACTTTGTAGCCCTGATGTTATGTGTGCAGAATATAGTTTGGCATCATCAGGCTAAAGGGAGCAAGACTTTCTCTAAATAAAAAAATAATATTTACTTTTAACAGAAAGGAGAGAGCCAGAGATGTAATCCAGATGGCTGCAAATGCTGCTCCAAATTTGCATGAATTGTTCTGCATTAATGGTGCTTTTACAGATTTGCAAGTTAGACGTGCATTAATGCTACCTTTGAGCATCACAGCTGTTGTGTTTTAAACTGTTCACTAATACCAAGTCAGATGGTTCCTGTCCTCTTAATCCAGTTTAGGAGGAGACAATTTCTGTTAGCTCCTTGCTCAATGAGACAGACGAGACCAACATAATGGTGTGGTGGTTTGCTCTGCCACAATAAAAAGGGCCTCTGTTGTGTGTCCCAGGGGCCCCTTAAATCCCAGCTATTCAATGGATTATAATTTATTGTAAACGACTTCTCCAAATTTTACAAATATTTCAATTATTTTGAGGACTATAGGGCACGGGGGCAGTGGTTAGCTCTGTCGCCACACAGCAAGAAGATCACAGATTTGCCTCCTGTCTGTGTGGAGTTTGCATGTCCTCTCCATGCTATGGGGGTTTTGTTTCCTTCCACAGACCTAAAACCTTAATGTTAGGTTCACTGGTACTCTGAATTGACCCTAGGTGTGAGTGAGAGAGTGATTGGTTGTCTGTCTCTATGTGTCAGACTCAACTAATATCTCTTCATGTACCTCCATCCCATGTGGTTATCAGCTCTGTCCTCTGTTTAAAAGACTTTGGAAGATTTCTTGTGTGTCATAATTTACTTACTTCCACTTAACTTTCTGAGCACTCTGAACATTAACAAACTGCTCATTTCTAATCTGTATAAATATCAAACCAACCTACGAACAGTATATTGTGAATAATATGCAACAAAAGTGTGGTAGGCCTTGTGTTAAATACAGATGTGTTTGAGGTTTCAGGTCCGTCTGGTGAGCCATGAGTTTTCTTCGAGCACTCCAATTCCTGTTTCGTTTGTCTCTATGGGTAGGTAGGTAGGTAGGTACATTTATTTATATAGCACTTTTCAGCACGAGGCAACTCAAAGTGCTTGGGTCTCTGTGATGGACTTGTGACCTGTCCAGGATGTCCCCCACCTCTCATACACTGCTGGAGACAGACACCAGCTCGGAAAAGAAAAAACTGGTAAAGAAAATGGATGGATGAGAACTATAAAATACACATTGTTTTGAAATTAACATAGAGAAGTTTTATTATGAACCTTTTGCTAATTATCTTTTTCACAAAGCTTATCACAGCACTGTAAGGTCCATCAGGTGTTGTTAGCCAAGAGCTATTGTACAGACTGCTGCAGAGTGATGGATTTCTGCCCATCTTTACTCCTAAATGACTCATTTCTAAACAAAACACTGCTTTGTACTGACCTTTTACAAATTAAATGAAGTCTATGAAAGAATTTTAGTCATGTGTTTCTGTTTGTTTGTTTTTTAACTAACAACATAAAACACAAGTTCAGTTTATTTCAGTTTACTTATATAGTGCCTGTAAACAACAAACATCATCACAATATACATTAAAAAAAACAAGTCAAAATTATAAATCCAACTCAGTCCAAAACAAATCCAGGTTCAAAAATAAATTATATCAATTCATTCAAATTTAATACAATACATTCACATCTAGTACATTATCAAAGCCAATTAGTAAAAGTTATCTATCTAAGAAAGACAGCAGATTGCACTGAAATGTCATATTGGCGCAGTCTCCCCTCCTGAGAAGCATAAAGGCAAAAATGGAAAGAAACGACTCCCTTTTAACAGGAAAAAAATCCAGCAGAACTAGAACCAGGCTTGGGATGGGCGGCCATCTGCCTCAACCAGCTGGGGTTAGAGAGGACAGGAAAGAGACTAAGACAATCACAGGTTCCTGGCAGCAGTAAATAAATGACCAAACATGGAGCGTAGAGAGAGAAAAGACAGCAGAGGGAGGAAACATGCTCAGTTTGTCCTCCGGCAGTCTAAGCCTACAGCAGCAGAACTCTAACTAAAAGATTTATCACAAAGGAAGGTTTGAAGCCTAGTCTTAAAAGTAGACAGGGCGTCAGCCTGTGGATCAGTGGTTAGAGCAGTTGTCCCGAAGCAAGAGAGTCGGAGGTTTGATTCCACCAGTATGCAGACATTTCTCAAAGTGTCCCTGGGTAAGACACTGAACCCCTTATTGCCTCCAATCTTCCCCATCAGTGTATGAATGGAGTTGAAAGCACTGATTAGTCTGTACAAAATGATTTATTCAGCTTAGCTTTGTAGAGATGTAGTAGAGTGCTGTATGAATGTGTGTGTGGATGGGCGAATGAGGACAGGTTGTGTTGTAAACTTTGAGTTGCATGGTTGGCTAGAAAGGTGCTAGATAAGTACAGTTTCTGGGTTGTGGGTAGCTGGTGCCTATCTCCAGCGGTCACTGTGTGACCTGGACAGGTTGCAAGTCCATCATAGGGATACATAGAGACAAATGAAACTCACTCAGACCTTGGGACGGTTAACCTAACATGCATGTTTTTGGTCTGTTGCAGCTCAGGGGATAAAGTTGTTGAGACGTTTAAAGCAAGCTTAGGTTATAAAACAATATCCTGAACTTTGAACATCTCACAGAGCTCTGTTCCATCCATCATCTGAAAATAGAAAGAGTTTGGCACAACTGTAAACCTACAAAGACATGACCGTCCACCTGAACTCACAGACCAGGAAGGAGAGCAATAATTGGAGAAGCAGCCAAGAAGCCCAGGGTAACTCTGTAGGAGCTGCAGAGATCCACAGCTCAGGTGGGACAATCTGTCCACAGGACAACTATTAGTCATGCTCCACAAATCTGTCCTTTTATACAAGAGTGGTGAGAAGAAAACTATTGTTGAAAGAAAATCGCCTGTTTCAGTTTGACACAGGTCATTTAGGGATACAGCAAACAAATGGAAAAAGGTGTCCTGCTCAGATCAGACTTAAACTGAACCTTTTGCTCTCAATGCAAAATTCTGTGTGGCAGAAAACTCACACTGCACATCCCTCTGAACACACCCTCCCTACTGTGAAACATGATTGTGGCAGCATCATGCTATGGAGACACTTTTCTTCAACAGGGACAGAGAAGCTGGTCAGAGTTGATGAAAAGATGAATGGAGATAAAATCCAGGACAATCCTGGAGGAAAACCTGTTAGAGGCTGAAGACTTGAGGCTGCTGAGGTTCACCTTCCAGCAGGACAACGACCTGAAGCATCCAGCCAGAGCTACAATGGAATGGGTTAGATCAGTGGCATATTCATGAGTTAGAATGGCCCAGTCAAAGTCCTAAATCCAACTGAAAATCTGTGGCAAGGCTTGAAAACGGCTGTTCACGGACACCGCCCATCCAATCTGACTGAGCTTCAGCTGTTTTACACAGAAGAATAGGCAAACACTTTAGTATCTCGATGTGCAACGCTGGTAGAGACAAACCCCAATTGACTTGCAGCTGAAGCTGCAGCAAAAGGTGGTTCTACAAAGTGTTGAGTCAGTGGGGCTGAATACAAATGAATTTTATAGAACTTTATAGATTTTTATTTGTAAAAAGAAAAATAATAAATAATGTTGAAAGTATAATTTTCCCTCTACTTCAGTTATGTGCTACATTGAGTTGGTCTGTCACATACTTTAAAATCCCAGCAAAACGCTTTGAAGTTTGTTTGGGACAAAATGTGGAAAAATCATAATCGGAACGTTCACCAATATTTTTGTAGTTACTAAAATCTCCCAGCAGGGGGCAGAAATTAGTGCTGGAGTAACTAAACTTCAGCAGGGCTGAATGGACAAACAGAACATCAACTTTAAGATGATTTTCTTCATATTATAACTCTGTTATGTGTGGTGATAATAACAGTTTGCTATCTGACAGATGTCACTTCTACATCACAACGGAAGTTTATTGTGCCTAAAACATAGATCAGTGTTGACATCACCTTTCATTAGCCTAAAAATAAAACCGTCACATCTATTGTGTGAATGATGACTCTTCAGTCGCACAGCTGTCATCTTGTTATAGTTTCTTCCATGTTTTTTGAATGGAACCACTTCAGGATACTTACAGCTCTTTTAACCAGACATATATCAAAATGTTTAGCTCGTTCAGGACGTTGTGGCTGTGACTTTAGTTTTTTTTTGTTTTTTTTTTGTAACTTATATACTGTTTGAAATATTTTACTTTCTTTACAGTTTCCTTCTCATTCAAATGAATGAAGAACTCTTCAGAACCGTGAAAAACGTTGAGCTTTTTCAAACCCACTTCAGGATACTTGCTTCATTTTTTTGGTCTCTTAGTCACAGTTTTACTCATTTTAGCTCAGAGTTACCTTTCTGCTGATTTTAGCTTTTGTTTTGCTCATTTTAACTCTGAGCCACTGCTTTAGCTTTCAGCTCCTGGCTTCCTGTCCAGGGTGTACCCTGCTTCTCTCACAGTGACGCTGGAGCACGCAAACATTTGGACAGGAAATGGATGGATGGACCTTTTAGCTGCCGATTTGCTGATTTTAGCTTTTAGCTACCGTTTTAATCATTTCAGCTGTTGTTTTGCTATTTTAGCTTTTGTTGTTGTCCGTTTAACTTGAGTTTTAGCACCTTTACCAAGCTTCGGCATAGCTAGCGTTCGTTTTCATAGGAAGTGTGTTTTTCTCTAGTTTCCATTTTAATTGGTTTAATTTCATCCATTCAGGAACTGATCATGAGCAGGCTGCTGAAGAGACATCTGTGCTCAGATAGCTCTCTTCTCGGCAGCCAAGTAGAGAGTATTTGTGTTTGACTCCTTTAATTGGACTGATGGTATATCCGATCAGGGTCAAACATCTCGAGCAGACAGCAGAGTCCTGGATGGAATGCAGCTTCTTCAGTCCAGAAGGGGCAAGATTCTGGCATGGCTCCCTGCAGGCAGCACACTGAGGATTGGGCTGTATTTTTGGAAGGGTACGTGAGTGTGTGTCTGTGTGCGCGTGTGTGTGGACTGGTCGCCTTGTTAGGTCTGCAGAAGTAGTTCCAACAGTGAGGACTGTCAGGAGACAGCTGGGTGGCAGAGGGGACAGGGGGAAAGGGGCCACCTGAAAGCCATGTAAGACCCCCTGGCTTATCAAGACATAAACCCAATTCTGTGCAGCAACCGGCAACTCTTCTGTTTAAATATTATCTTTATTCTAAAAAACTTTGTAACAAGTTCTTCTACAGGGAGCCTGAAGAGACATGCAGCAGCTTTAATCGCCTCTGAGACAGAAGACAGGTGGTCTTTGGACGAAGAAGGGACCGACAGAGACGGTCCAACCCCCCCCCCC
>NC_051437.1:4792875-4820813 GCF_001649575.2 Kryptolebias marmoratus | reverse complement strand
CCGAGGAAGTTCAGCTCCGAGCTGGGACTCCGCGGTCCGTTTTCATGTCAGGTGAAAGTCGAGTCGGACGGACGGCTTCTCTCTTCATCCAAGGGGCAGACAACGAGAAAGACGCCACTTCAGCGCTTGTTTCGTCTCCTCTCTGGTGATTTGCGGTATGAGCGGGGGTCGCTTCGAGTTTGATGACGGGGGCGCTTACTGTGGTGGCTGGGAGGGGGGCAAAGCCCACGGCCACGGCATCTGCACCGGACCTAAGGGCCAGGGCGAGTACTCCGGCTCCTGGAACTACGGCTTCGAGGTGGTCGGCGTCTACACGTGGCCCAGCGGCAACACCTACGAGGGCTACTGGTCGCAGGGGAAGCGCCATGGGCTGGGGGTGGAAACCAAGGGCCACTGGATCTACAGAGGGGAATGGACCCACGGCTTCAAAGGGAGGTACGGGGTCCGGGTCAGCGTGGGCAGCGGAGCCAAGTACGAGGGCACGTGGAATAACGGGCTGCAGGACGGCTATGGGACAGAGACGTACGCAGATGGAGGTGAGCGAGTCCTCAGGCTGGCATCAAAGGGATCAGGAAGTGAGGGGAATCTTAGGGATGTTTATATAAACTACTTGAAATCATTGATTTGTTTCATCAGCAGCCTTTCTGTCAGAAAGTCTCCCAAACAGGCCTGCGGATTGGGTTGTTTCAGAAACATGTTCATGTAATTAAAGGCCTAGCCTTTCCCTGAAGGAATGCATATCGCCCGCCGCCGTTCATGCCAGAGTCTTATGCTGAGAAGTGAAGCTGGAGCTGATTGGTCAATCCTTAAAATGTCCTGCCACTCTCAGAGCAGTGTTGGGGATGGCTCTCAGCTACAACCACGCCATATTTTAGCTCAATAGTTATAATTGACTGAGTGAGAGCCGTTTTTTTTGTTGGCTCATGGGCAATCATCTTGATTTGGGCTAACTTTAAATGTTAATCAGTTCTAGATGTGCATCAGATGATTTCTTTCTGTCAGCTTTCATAAAATTTGTCTGTGCTAATCACATATTTTGCTAACAGACAGAGTTTAAATAATGGTAGTGTTTTAGGCAAAGATCATGCCCAATAAGTAGCACTCAGAGCATGTGTTGTGAATGACTGTCAGCTACAACCACCCCAGGTTTTAGCTCAGTATTTGTAAAATTGACCGAGTTATACGCAGTTTGTATTTTCTAAGGTCACTTAGCTGTGGTGGCCATCTTGAAATGGATTGGCTCCAAACATTATTCACTTAACTTTAAGCATGTTTTTGGGCATGACTCTCAGCTACAAACACACAGAAATTTAGCTCAGTATCTGTAAAACTGGCAGAGTCATAGACATTTTTGTGTTTTGAAAATTTGATTAGCTTTAGTGGCCATTTTGAAAGGGGTTGATGCCAAACGTTAATCAGTTGTTGATGTGCATACAATGAAAATTTTCTGCAAGATTCATTAAAATCCGTCTTGTGGTTTATGAGATATTTTGCTAACAGAAAAACACACCAACACATGCACACACAGGCATGACCCTAAATACCCTACAACTGAATAAAAGTAGAAATATCTAAAAGGCTATAAATACAATCTTACCACTTTAAAAATATCTTGAAAGTGCAGTCGAATGGATTTAATGTTTTCATCTTAACAACAAGAATAATAGTGTTGAATGTTGCTGCTGTGGTTGGTTGAATGTGAACAATCTGAAACATTTTATTCTGAACATGTTCAGTTCCATCATATTTGCTAAAACTGGTCCTAAAACTCAGTTCATTTTGTGGATACTGAGCTAAATTTGGGTGTGGTAGTAACTGAGAGTCATACTCTGAGCATGAGATTTTGCACAAGGTCAATTTCAAGGTTTGACCAAAACATCTAGAACTCTTATCATAAAACTTTGGCTGAAAAGGCAGGTGATATGCATTCCTTCAAGTAATGCTAGGCCATTAATTTAGAACTGGAGTTATTAAAGTTTGATATTCTGACTTTAAACTTTATTACAGACAAATTGTTGGATTATTACTAAAAAGACAAGTACATGAATGTGATAGTAATAACCTAAAATGAGTTCAGCGTTTGTCCTGCAGTAGTTAAAGCTTCTGTCCAACATTAGAGTATGCTGCAGTGTGTCATGACTGTTTTATCACCCCAAAAACACCTAGCAACATCTCCTCCTGTGATTGCTCCGTTGCACCGAGATCATTTGAAGAACCATGCAGGCAAATATCTGTGTGAAAATCAGATCAGCCTGTGATCCTTCTGCTCATTAATGATGTGAGTGTAACCAGAGGAAAATCCCACCCTGCTGCTGTCAGTCAAGCTGCGCTCTGAGCTCAGTGGAAATACAAGCCTGCAGAACATTTCCTTTTTTTTTCTAAACCCTGCGAAGGAAGTTCTTATATTTACAAGAGTGCTGAAAGAAACACTTTTTCCTTAAACTTACCCATGCAAAAAAAGATTATAAAACATGATAAACTACTGAAAACTTACTTAGAACTAGACAAACTGCATTTTCACAGAAAATGCAGTTTGAATGCTGAGTTCTGAATGACATTTGCTGCAAAAGCTAAACTTGACAAGAAGCAGAACGCTAGCTAAAAGTAGCAAAAGGCTGGCCAAACATATCAAAAGGCTAGCTAAAAGCTAAAGAATTTGGAAGCAGATTTCAAAGATTTTTTTGAAGGAACTGAAGTGATGTTAATGTATTTCTATGTTGAAAATATTTGTAAATCAAGTTAAATATGTTGAAAATGTTAAAAGTTATAAAAAACAAACGTCATAGCACCCATCTCCTGAATGAGCTGAATGCTTTTTTTATATGAATGGCTAAAACATCACAAAATATGCAAAGTACTTAAACTGCAAAAAAAAACCTGAAAAACATAAATCAGGAAAAGAATTGTTGTGAATACTGAATCAGTATTCACACTATGAAAAATATACTGATACTGTGTGTTCATTAAACACGTGAGAGGGAAGAAGTACCATGAAAAGTAGAAAACACTGAACTGTACTCCCTCTCTGATTATCAGTGATTTATTGTACCTACACAACAAATCAAGACTTTTGGTTTCTTAAAAGTCCTTTCAGCTTCTGCTCATATTTGTTATTACTGTGACTCACACGTTAGTCTTTGTAGAAAAAAAGCCAAGCGTACTGGAAGCAGTGATGTGTGCGTGTGTACGGAGGAAGGGGGTTGTTGAGGGTGATAGCGCAGATGTCAGGATGTAATAATAGCCCACAGGCTCAATGCCCTCTTGCCCTCTCAGGTCAGTTTTAGCCTGACAGCAGTCCCTTAGCTTTCATTCTAAAAAATACTCAGACATGCTGTTTAAGTAGTGTGTGTTAGGTTTTAATGACAACAAAGTTAGCAAGTCTGTTAGCCTTGAGAAATGCTAGCATGAACTGACCACCTTACTGTATGTTAGCATGCACAAAATAAAGCCCAGCTGGAACTGACTGCCATTGTTGATGGAAGGATAAAACAAACAACAGCCAATCTGAAAGGCTTAGGCTAATGCAGAAAACCTAAGCTTAACCTAAGGTCCATACTGGGCTCATGTATTTTTATGAATTTATTTATTTTATATAGGAACTGTTCAGTGTTTGAAACACTAAATGTTTTACATGTACAAGGGAGTTAAAGCTTTAGAGAGTGGGGGCATTTCCAGTGCAGATTTCTATGCAGTTTAAAACAGCTCTAATATTTCACAGTAGTTCAAATAAATGTTATTTTATTTTATTTTTTAAACAGCTTTTTTTCCTGTCAAATACTTACTCAGCCCTTGTAGACTTAACATGTTCCATTTTGCAAGACATTTCACTCAGACCATTACTGGTAACAGGTTAGCTTTGTCTTCAGTGTAAATAACCATGAACTTCTAAGTAAAACACAATCTAAAGCAAAAGTGACAGCAGTGTTAAAGTTTATAAAATAATGGTTGCTTGAAGTCCTTTGAAATGTTTGAGGTTAGGGTTTATTTCAGTCTGAACCAATCGGTTGACCTGCTGCATTACCAGACAGCAGGTCAACTCTTATCTGTTGCAATGTGACTTACTTCCTGCTTTTGATGTTTTCAGGTACTTTCCAGGGTCAGTTCACTGGTGGGATGCGGCATGGCTATGGCGTTCGTCAGAGTGTCCCCTATGGCATGGCAGCAGTTGTCCGCTCCCCTCTCCGCACCTCCTTGACTTCGCTTCGCAGTGAGCACAGCAACGGCACAGTCCTCCAGCAGGACATCCCTGTCATCACCACCACCAGTCCCTCGGGTGAAGAGACACCCGTCGCCACCCCTACCCAGCTGGGACCGTCCCGTGGAGGCTTTGCCCTGACGCTCCAGGTGGACCCTGAGGCCGTGAAGCCAAAAAAGAAGAGTCTGTTTCGCAGAAGCTCCCTGCTGGGTAAGCTAAAGAAGTCTGAATCAAACACATCACTGTCCAGCCAGAAGAGCAAGATTAGCTTCCTGAGGACAGAGTCAGCTCTCAGTTCCAACGCCAGCGACACAAACTCCACCATCAGCGGGGATGAGAGCCTGGCAGGAGCTGAGGATTTCCCCCCAGTTGAGGCTGACATTGACGCCACCACCACAGAGGTCTACATGGGTGAGTGGAAGAATGACAAGCGCTCTGGATATGGAATAAGTGAAAGATCCAGTGGACTGAAGTATGAGGGCGAGTGGCTCAACAACCAGAGGCATGGCTACGGCTGCACCACGTTTGCTGAGGGAGGGAAGGAGGAGGGCAAGTACATGAACAACATGCTGGTGAAGGCCATGAAGAAGAGGGTGATCCAACTAAAGGGAACCAAGATCAAGCAGAAGGTGGAGCGGGCGGTAGAGGGCGCACAGAGGGCTGCAGCCATCGCCAAGCAGAAGGCAGAAATCGCTGCTTCCAGGTAAGAAGAGACAAAGGTTGTCCTCTTTAAGTTTGTTTGATCTGTCTCATTTACATTTACTGCCATCACAAAACTGAAAGAGAGATGTAAAAACAATATGTTAATGTCTTCTGATCTGTAATATACACAGAAAGTTTGGATGAAAGGACATTTGGTTTGTTGTGGTGATCTGTCCAGTTAATTTTGACAATACAATTCAAGTTTTAGTCTTATTTTAGTCATTATTATGTCATTAAAATGTACTGTAAATTTAGTAGACTAAAGTCGAGGAAAAAGACTACATTATATAAATTATTAGTCTAAGTGAAATTAACTACCTACACTGGTAGCAGAGCTCTGGTCAGACTAAGCAGACATGTAAAGTACCTGATTGTTTAGTTACCTGCTTATATGATACTTAGTAATTGTATCATGGTACTGATGGCACATTTTCCTCCCACTAATGTTTGACTGGGTTTGTTGGGTGGCTCATTATAAGGTACTTTTCTCTGATGGTATATGATATAGAAGTCTAAGGCAAATCAGGCATGACATGTTCAGAAGGGTTTATTCAAATGTGGTTCATGTGTAAAGCAGGCTTTTGTGGTCTCACGGGGGTTCGGACCTGCTGGGAGTCACTTTTACATCCAAGCTGTCTGGCACATGACTTCTACCTATTTTTGATCTTTTGTCCGACCTAATATTATGCTATGCTAAAGATATTCTGGCTGCATGTTTGTATTTGCTGTGCAGAAATGGTTTTTGGGTGTGGTGTTGTTGTCGTTCTTATCAAGAATCACGCTTTTTTCATACCGATCTTTCAAGACTTCCATCAATAAGAATCTTGTTCACTTTCTTTTTTGACAAACTAGTAAACATGTAATGAGGAGAAATCTAACAACACTAAAGCTGGACATTCCACTGTGACGCTTTAACAACTCTAAGTTATTGATTCATACAGGCAGGGTTTCATATGGAACAAACATAGCAAAGCAAAGTTTACAGGCAGACCCTTTCTATAGAGCTGGTGATTGGGAACAAGGTCTGTCTAACATTAGCAGCATATTATTAGCTGTTTGCTGAAGTTGTCGAACAGAAATGTCAGGAGTGTGGGAGTAGAGGGGTGAATGACTAGAGCCGGGCCAGCAGTGGAGGCACACAGGGTTCATTAATCCTCTCATAGGTGCATACATACAGCATTAAATTAGTTCAAGCAGAGCTGTAGATTTGTCTGTAAGCTCTTTGACAGAATGATGGTTATTTTCTTTTACAGAAATTGTTTTTTCTATTTTTGTAACTAATGTGCATGTCAGATTTAATCCAAAAAAGAAGTAGTATCAGTCTTCTCGACAAAAAAGAGATCTTTTTTTTCTCTCCCAAAAAACTTATTGGTGTTATTAGAGTAACAACAAAGTTAGGTCTCACAAAATATTTTCAATTCAAATCAGTTTGATTCAGTTTATTGAATTTTGCAACAAATGCACAACAAAAGTCATCTCAGGGCATTATATAAAGGAAAAAAAAACAAGTCCAATTTATAAACCTAATTCTGTCCAAAAAAGATTCACCTTACAAATCCAGTTACAGTCAATTCAGTCCAAATAAAATGCACATTAATTCACATTCAGTGAATTATGAAATACCAACAAGTACAAGTTATCTATTGAAGGAAACCAGCAGATTTGACCAAATCTTCCTTTTTGCATAATCTTTCATCCTAAGAAGCAGAAAAAAGCCTCCCTTTTAACAGGAAGAAACCTCCAGCAGAACCAGAACCAGAACCAGGCTCAGGACGAGCGGCCATCTGCTGGGAACACAAAGACTCCTGTGTCCAACCGGCTGGGATTTGAAAGGACAGAAAAGAGACCTAGACTTGATTTAGGTGTAGTTTCTATGGGAAGAAAACAACACCAACACAGGTTAATGGTATCTAAAATGGTGTGTATAAACATGAAACATAGAGAGAGTATGAAGACAGCAGCAAAATGAGGAAACACCGTGAGTTTGTCCTCCATCAGTCTAAGCCTATAGCAGCATAACTAAGAGAAACCCAAGTCTATCCTAACTATAGGATTGATCAAAAAGGAAAGTATTAAGCCTAGTCTTATAAGAAGACAGAGTGTCAACCTGACAGAAACAGGAAGTTGGTTCCACAAGAGAGGAGCCTGAGAACTGAAAGCTCTGCCTCCTGTTCTACTTTTAGAAACTCTAGGAACCACAAGTAAACCTGCAGTCTGAGAGTGAAGTGCTCTGTTAAGAAAATATGGAACAATAAGATTTTTTTATATAAGATGGAGCTTGGTTGTTGAGAGCTTTGTATGTCGGAAGAAAGATTTTAAATTCTCTCCATTGGCTCCCAATGGAGAGAATTTAAAACTGGAGAAATATGATCTCTGCTCCTAACTCTCATCAGAACTCTGACAGTGGCATTTTGTATCAACGGAAGACTTTTTAGGTTTTCGGAGACCCAGGTAATAAAGAATTACAAAGACAAGACATGATAAATGCATGGACCAGTTTTTCTGCATCGTTTTGGGACAAGATGTCTCTAATTTTAGTGATATTACATAGGTGGAGAGAAGTGGTCTTGATAACATATTTAATGTGGGAATTAAAAGACATATCCTGATCAAAAATAACACCAAGGTTCCTTATGTTAGTAGTGGATGTCATGTTAATGCCATCCAGAGGAAGTGAAAGGCTGTTGCTAGGATGTTCAGGTTCAAAAACTACAGCCTCTTTCTTGTCTAAATATAAAAACAGAAAATGAAAAGTCACCCAGAATTTCAGTATGACTCTAAGATGTGCTTGTAATCTAAGTAAGTGAAATCAGATTGTTGATGGTGACTCTTATAGGCCCCGCTGTTTGAGAACTGTCAGTGAATCTTAGAAAAGTTGTAGTAAAGTTATCTGGAGTAAGGGATGTTACAATATCAGCTTACAGTTTATTTAGATTGGTACATGTCTTCAAAATTCTTGATGACTCTTAATTTGCGTTTAATTTCAGAATTTATGGCTTTTGACCATAGCTTGCTTTTGATAAGGTGTAAAAAATTTAACTATTCTTTTAGTTCAGGGGCTTAGTTACACAACATTCAGGATACAAGAGCATGTGTTCATGATAATCAGTTTTTCTACTACCCCTCTAACAAATGTATTTAACTTCTGCCTAATCCCAGCACATCATAAAATCCTGTTGAAGGAAACCAGTAAAGCGTTGGTGTGTTTTTGTTCATACCTGTTTGTCTGTGACCGTACAAGGAGCTGGTATTTCTGTCCACAGCTATCATCAGAACCTAAAGTGAGCTCAATGTTTACAGCAGAGAGACATTTCTCTGAGACACAACAGACCTCTGTCCCAGCAGACTGAGATCTAAATATTGCACTGTGTGGAGAAGCTCTCCGCAGGCATTATTCTTTGTGTCAGAGCTTTAAACTCACCTCCAGCCTGTCAGGACAGGGCTGGCAGTGGAAAGATATACAGTGTTTGGGCTGGACTGTGTTCAGAAAGATCTTTGTGGCTTTTACAAACTGTTTAAAACTTTTAAACTACTGGAAAACAAGCGCTGCACACTAGCCAAGAATAACAAATTATACACAATAAAGTATTTTACACTTCTGCTTGTCTTATTTTTAAAAGCAAATGTCTCACAACATTTGTTTACAGCTTTAGATACTGGGTGTTGCACTTTTAATACATCAGTCTTGCAGTTGCTAAGCTAATAACTTCTCATGAAATAAACAAGTTTTGTTTTATAGTGGCATTTCCCATAGATATTTTCCACCCCCCACCCCCCTTTGTTTAAAGAAAATATGTATTCAGATGGTCTATTGTAAACATTTTATTCAGCTCACAAAGGAGTAACACTTGGCTCTAGCCCCTGAGCTAGAGCTGGACAATAACATTTCACAAAAACTGTAAAGTCACATCCAATTGGGATCATGAGAATATATTGTGACAAAAGGACTTTCCTTACCTTCTAAACTTTTCCTATAATATGTTGGCTGGTAGGAATGATTACGAGTGGTAACAGGTGAGAACACAAGGAGCAGGTGTGAATGGTTACCTAACTGAGGGAATGATGGCTGATGACACAGGGAGACACTGCGAAACTAAACACTGGGAATCTCAAAAATAAACCAAGGAAAACATGGTAAACGTAAACACTATAGGAATAAATCAAACCAACAACCACAAAAGAACAGGACCATGACAGTTTTTAAGGTTTAACAGTGTTGTATAAAGAATTGCTTCTAGTTTTGACACAATAAGAGAAGAAACAATATCTTGATTTTACTACAGATGAGTCTTGGTGGTCATATGTTTGTATTAGCACTGGCTGTCGGTCAAGTTGGAAAATATCAGCCTAGAAGGTGTCACTAACAACTCAGTGCTCAAAGATGCCCGGACCTCCAACAAACTTTAACAGCTCATCCATGGCGATCCCAGGTCAACTGTGAGGTTTCATTTCTCCCTCGACTCCTGGGTCTGTCCCAGGGTTTTCTCCCAGTGGAATATGACTGAAACGCTCCCCTTGGAAGGCGCTCAGAAGGCATCATTAGCAGATTCACATACCACCTCAACTTGCTCATTTTGATGCAGAAGAGCAGCAACCTTAAGCTCCTTCCAAAGAGCCGAACTCCTCACGGTATCTCTACAGAGAAAGCTCATTTCAGCCACTCGTATTTGCAAAGTAATTTTTTCAGCCATTATCTATACTTCATTACCACACGTGAGGGTTGTAATGTAGCTGATCAGTAAAGTGAGAGCTTTGCCCTTCGGCTCAGCTCTCTTCTCCACAGCAGATTGGTACATCACTGCAGATGCCATCCCAGTCCACTTATCAATCGCTCATACTCTTCTACTTCCACTTGTGAATAAGATGCCAAGATCTTTGAACTCCTTCTATTATATTGCTTACATTAATTGGATAATACTTGGTTTAGATATAAAACCTACATGATTATGGTTATATACTTTAATTTGTATGTGTTTATGTGGATGCAATTGTACACAAAACTACATTTTTTGCCATTTGTCTGATGCACACAAATATTCTTGTTGCACGTACTGTAGTCTGATGGAACTGAGCCCTTTGATTCTGTTATAGTAAAACTAATGCTTTGTTTTTTTTTTTACTTAAATATCATTTAGGTATATTTGGTTAGTTTTGCCGACCCACTGAACATTCAAACTTCTGTGCTTCTGAGCATTAAAGTCAAACCTTTATTATATAAGCAGAGGAGACATGACACATCTGTTCCTGGCAGTGGTTTCCTCGTGCTGTGATACTTTGGCAGTGAAGTTGAAGGTTTAAAAATACATGAACAACCGGGGCACTTCATGGGATGCCAGAGCTGGCCTCTTCAGAATCAGATCCAGTCGTTCAAAGTGTTTGCTGGCATTCAGACACTCTTTGGGCATTGTTCTGTAGCGTGGGCTCGCAGCTGGGTGGCGGGAGGAGGGTCTGTGCAGCAGGACAGGGTGTAAATGACGCACACTGAGACCGTGTGGTCTCAGAAGGCCCCTGACTAAATATGGACAGGCGCACTCATGCTGTATCACAATCACAAGGGAATGCAACAGCTGATTATCCCTCCTCCCCTCTGCTGTCAGACCTTAACTTCACTGCCTGGTTGCAGACACGCAATTTTTTATTTTTTTTTTCAGAACTGCAGCAACTCTCTTTAATGTCTGCAAACAGGCCCAAGCTGTTGCTTTACTTGTTCCTGACCCGGTGGATAGAATCTATTACCTGTCCACTGTTGGTTTAGTCTCTTGACGTCAGCCTCAAGGAGCTTTAGCTCCTCTAGATGGCAGCAGTTGAAGCCATTCATCTTGCGTCAGCAGTGGTGTCAAATGCTTCCATGGATAAAAATATGGCACAGCTCATAAGCAAGTTCTTGGGTATAAAGAGTTGGAGTATACATGTACCACACCTTGCTTTAGTTGTTGAGCTTGGATTACACACTGTTCTGCTGAGACAAGCATTTTGTGCTGGTTAGCAAACAACCAGTTGTTCCTTTTGTTTAACAGAGTTCAGCTGTGACCTCAGTGCAGGAGTATCTGCACACGATTTCTCTTCTGTAATTAAGAAAACCTACAAAGTATATGGTCAAAGAGAAAAAAATAACTGGGCCATTTTAAATAAAGACAATGATTAAATCTCTACAATATTTTTAATGCAAACCGAGGTGCAGTAAGGTTTCAGTTAGCACAAAGTACACCGATGGTTGAATTATTATTATTATTGACGACCATGTGTTGTCCTTGTTTCTTTGTGTGTTTGTCTGTCTATCTGTTAGCAAAATATCTCATGAATCACTGGCCAGGTTTCATTGAAACTTTCAGAAAGTTATCACTGGGTGCACATCTACTAATGATTACCTTCTGAAGTCAACCCGATTAATGATGGCTGCCTCAACTAATTCATCTTAGAAAACACAAAAAGTGCAACAACCCAGTCACTTTTACAGATAACGAGCTACAGTTTGGTGTGGTAGTAGCTGAGAGTTATTCCCTCCACATACTCTGAGTGCCAAACATTGCACTTGATCTTTGCTTAAAACTTTGGCAATAAATAATATAGTCAACAGTGTTTGTCTGTTAGCAAAATGTCTCTTAACCCACTAGACAGATTTTAATTAAACTGTCAGAAAGTGATCATTAAATCAACACCTGGAGTCAGTACAATTTACGATGGCCGCCTCAGCTACTTGACCTTAGTAAACGCAGAATGCCTATAACCCAGTCAGTTTTGCAGACATTGAGATTAAACTTGAGAGTCATTCACAACACATACTCTGAGTGCTATCAGAAAATGCAGGATCTCACAATATAGCATGAGATCACGCCTAACATTCTCAAAGTTTGTTCATTTCTCAACATAACTTGATCTTACTGCAAAACTCTGACAAGAAAAGCAGGGGCCAATACACATTTCTTCATGAAATGCTAGACCTTTAATATTTAAAAATGTAACCGACCTTTCAGAGAAACTAAGTGTGGTTTTCCCACTTCCTCATGCACATTTATAAATTTGCTCCTCAGCTGATCAGGACCCTTCACAAAGATCCAGCAGCACATATCAGAATGAGAAAGAATCCTCTGCCAGCAAGATGCAGGACTACTGCAGCTGGAAAAAAAATGAATTAAGAGGCCTGGCATTCTTTGAAGGAATGCATATTGCTCGCTGCATTTCATGACAGAGTTTTACCAAAAAAATAAAAAACAACTTATGATGGAGCTATAGCTGGCTGAACCTTGTCAATGACAATAGCTGTGTTAGTTCTTGAAACTACTACCACACCAAATTTTCACTCAATATATGCACAATCAGTTGAGTTATAGCCCTTTTTGTGTTTGCTAAGGTCAGTTGACTGTGGTGGCCATCTTTGATTAATCAGTCGTAGATGTGCATTCAATTATTACTGTCTGAAAGTTTGATTAAAATCCATCCATTGGTTTCTAAGATGTTTTGCTAACAGACAGACAGAGTTGACTCCAATAAATAATGGCACAGATATCATCAGTCAGTTAGTGCTTGAAGTGTAAGTTGAGGTTGAGTTTCAGCTACTGACACTACCTCATTTTTATTCAAAGCTTTGGCATCTAAGGCAATTGGCAATGTGTATTATTTCAAGGGATACTAGTTCAAATCGGTAACCACTTTGGGATCTCTTCCTACAATCCACCTCTAAAAGCATGTTGGGTATTTAGACCACAGACTGAGGTGTTTATATGATCGAAAATCCACCACCATGTTTGACTGTGGAGAGGATGTTGGTTTTCTGCAGTGCAGCATTTGCTGCCATGTCAGCCTTTTGTTTTTGTTTTAAATTTGTTTTCATTTTGAGCTCGTCCTGTGTCTGCCTGCATTTGGGTCCAAGTCCACCTATCCACAAAACTGACACAGAGTAGCTGAGATTCATCCCCAACACAAACTCTCAGCATGACATTTCACAATATCACATGAGCTCACACAAAATGTTTTTTTTTAAAGGTTTGACCAAAACAGCTACAACTCTGTCATCTCTCATCATAAGATGAAAAACTCTGGTATGAAAGATGGCGGGTGATATGCATTCCTTCAAGAAATGCTAGGCCTTTATATGTATATGATTTCTCTTCAATCATTTGAATTGTGCTGCTGCTGCACTGCATTATACTGACATGAGTTTGTAATCCAACTGTTCCTCTTTGATGTAAGTGAGGAAATCAGATGCAGGCATTACTGTTCTCCACATATTCTACAGAGTTGATATTTACAGGCTGTACACAGCCTTTTTGAGTGTGAGTGTGTTAACTGTCAGATGTAAGGTGGAGTCTGCTTGTATTAAAAAAAACATCTGTCAGCATCATTCTCTCCCACCAACCAACTGGTAGTTTACCCAGCGGAGCTGCCTCGTCAGCTCTCTTCATTTATAATGAGTCATTACTTATAATGACCTCCTGCCTATAAAGATATGTGAGTCCTGGATTTTGTCCTCCACCCTTAGACACCTCCTGGCCTAAATGTTGACATCTGAAAATAGTCCCACACAAACGTATTGTTTCTTTCTATTTTAATTTTTTTTAACAAAAATTAGACTGTTCAACTATTTTCAGTGGTTACAAGAATTTTCCAAGAAGAAACTATCTTCTGTGTCACATTTTAAAAGAGTCAGACCTTCAACAGGAGCCACAAATACTAAGACTGATGGCCAAAAATGAGTCAGTATGAACTAAAATAATATAATATATCCAGAGATGGCTCAGTATTGTATTGTCAGTGTTGGTCTTTCTGTGGGACTTGTGAAAAAAAAACATTATATGGAATATCACCAGCCAGTATAATGGTGGTTAGGGGCATTAGGGAGGTCTTAATATGTGACTGACAATAAGCAAAGCATAAAATAACGTTAAAATTTAGTCATATTTGTTGGTGAACAGCTTCTTAGACAAGTATGAGCAGGTGAAGCTTATTTATATCAAATAAGAGCTTATCAAATCATATAGAGCTTCATCCATGCATCAGAGACAACAAACAACCGTAGACTCATCTGTTAATCTATGCATGTTCTTAGACTGTGGGAAGAAACTGGAGAAGCCAGAAGAAACCAACAGACAGGGAGAACGTGCAAACTCTGCACTTTTTCTGCTGCACCACCTTGGACTTCAGGAGTTTTAAAATTGATTATTGTATTTATTCTTGTAATAATTATGGTGAAAACATTCCATTAGCAATCTCTTTACATTTAATTTGATTTCTGGAGATCATCTGGGGAGCCTAACTTTATGGTTGGTGACTCACAGAGGGGACCTGACCCTAGCTTTGGGAACCACTACACTAGCCAACTAGGTATTGTTGTGGCTAGTGTCCCATTTTCTTAGGTAACATACCACATACACATTGTAAGACTGTGCTTGCTCCCTGCACTTTGAATGCTAATAATGCTCACCTTACTACCACGTACCAGATGTTCTTGGCACTCTTCCCCAGGGAGACCTATACTGGCTCTGCGGATATTTCCTCTATCTGGCTCTTCCAGAAAATTGGGCAGGTAAATGTGCCCCAGTTATAGCTATGGTACATTCATATGTTGTCAACACTGTAAATATAAACAATCAAAACTGACATGTTCCTAGATCAATCACAGTCCCACGTGATTCAATATGAGGCTAAAAAAACTGGTTGTGAGATCAAAAATCATTTTTACATATGAGTATAAACTTGTAAGGATGTATTAAGGGTTTTAATGACAATCCTAACAGTGGTACTTGAAGAGTTTGGTATTTTCTGAGGTATTACTTCTTATGAAAAGTTTGTGGTCCACTAGTCTAAAGCATTGTTGATTTGCCAGCTTGTCTGAATAAAACTTCTGAGTTCATCTAACTGGCAATCTGGGAAAGCAAAACATGAGTGACTGCTGCTGATTTATGATTCGTGTCGCACCTCTCACCTGCAGGTCAGCCCATGCAAAGGCCAAGTCAGATGGAGCGGAACAGGCAGCTCAGGCTTCCAACAGTGAGTCCAGCATTGCCAGAGTGGTGGCCAAAGAGCTTTCTCCTTCCTTCTACCAGCCAGGTCAGTGGGCATCAGTGACTCATCTCTAGAGAAACCTGTGAGAAGACAGTGAAAAAGCTCTAATTGCAGCAAATTGCAATTCTTTCTTGTTCTAATATGGCTGACTCAAATTCTTTAGTTTATAGTTTTGGATTTTAATCAAACTTTTGCTCAGCTAGAGCAAGGATGTTTAAGCTTTGCCACTTATTTCTGTGATTAATACATATAAATCGTCAACAACCTGCACATTTGCTTATATTTGACCCCTAACTTAGAGCAATGATTCCCAAAGTTGGGGTCGGGACCCCAATGTGAGTCACTCAACACCAAGTAGGGGTCCTTAGATAATCTCCAGACATCAACACACATTAAAAAACTTTGTTTTTATGCTGTGTTTGCACCATAATCGTTACAAAAACTTGAAATACAAGTCCATAAATGGATTTTAAAAATAGCATAATGGATGTTTAGACTGTTTGTGTTCTCTTTGTGTCCTTATTTAATAGAGTCATTAGCGTTTTTGGATGTTTAAACAGCCGAAAGATGGGGTTACACACCTTTGTCACTATTATTTTATGGGTCGGAAGCTGAAAAGTTTGGGAACCACTGGCTTAGAGTATGTCATGGTAGATCCCTCTGCTGAGACTTACCACAAGGGGAGCAGAACTCATCTGTCTAAAAAAAGGAGCATCTTATTTAGTCGAAGGGATCAGATCAGTTTCATCGCAAGTTTGTCACCACACACAAAAGCAAAGCAGCCACTCGGAAGGCCCCTGCCTCTCTCCTGCTTTTAGCAGGAGGGTTTCTCTGAAACAAATAGGCCGTCAAAGAAACCGAAAGTCTTTTAGCGTTCGGAATCAGTCTGATTCTACAAATAGATAACCCATACCACATCCTGCAAAACATTCTTCTGATAAAGGTCTCTCAGTTTACTTCTAACTTTCATTTAGAAGGTTTTACATATAAGGACATAATATTCATCAAGGTAAACAAGAGAACATCACATAATACACAGTCATTTCTATTGAACAAAAACTGAGGCTCAATTTAAAAAAAAAAAAAACCCAAAATATTTATTTAAATTATTTAGGAGAAAATTTAATCAATTTAAAATCATTGTGTGCAGAGCAAAATTAACCTGCTACAATCCCTGCAGTTTATCACAAAATCTCTGCAGTTAATAATAAAGTTAATATTAGTAATAGTATAAAAGCAGAGCACAAACCCTGTATACAATCAGTTAGCGCTCCTTTTTTTAGTTGGCTGTGGCAGCCATCTGAAATGCAGTTGACTCCAAAAGGTAATTAGTTGTAGATGTATGTCTAAGGATTACTTTCTAAAAGTTTCATTAAAATTCACTCAGTGGTTTGTGAGACATTTTGGTAACAGACGGGCACATGAACACACATGCACAGGTTAAAACATTATTATTTGCCTTCAATAACGTTGTACTTGGAAAAATGTTTCAGACTCGTGTTCATGTAATAATTATTCATTATTTTCTGACTGACCTCACTGGTTCTGTAGGTCCTGAGTACATGAAGAAGAGGGTGCTACAGGAGGTCGTGGAAGACACTGAGAACACAGACACTGTCATGCATGAGCCTCTGCTGGCTGAGGAGGAACCCCTACTAGCTGATGAGGAGCCCCTCCCCACACCACCTGAGAGCCCACTTCTGAATGAATTGGACAACCTCATGTCTGGCTCGTCCCCAGGACGCACCCCCTCCCCCAGCCCAGCCATCATCAGCAAGGAGGACCCCAAACTCCTTGGTCCGAGGGGCTGGAATGAAGACAAATCTAGTAAGGTTGGTGCCATTAAGGCTGCCTCTAAGCCCAGCACCGCACCCAGTAGTCAACCCACCATCCCTTCAACTTCAGCTGCTGCACCCGAAGGAGGTGGGGCCCCCAGCAGTCGCGGCCCCTCTCGCTCCCCAAGTCGTCAAAGCAACAAAAATGAGCAGGGCTCAGACCTGGAGATCAAGCCCCTGCAGAAATTTGACTCTGAAGCGAAAGCTCTGGACCTTACTGCAGCGACTAAAGCCCCTGTAAGAAACAGCCTCATTGCACCAGATGAAGAAGCAGCGCCGCGCCCCGCCTCTGATGTGACTTCCAAAGCTGTGACCCCTGAGCCTAAAGCCACTGAGGTAAAACCTGAAAGAGTTCCATCAGTCCACGAACCAACACCATCCACCTCTGAAAAGAAGAAGCAGTCCAGGGAGGGGAGCAGGCCAACCAGCAGAGCGGAGACAAAACCATTGCCAAAACGACAACCCAGCCCCGCCCCCCCTCCAAAACCTGTACCCAATCAGGAACCTAAAACTGTTACGAAGCAAGTGGAAGTTAAAGTCGTACCTGCCAAACCAGCCCCAAAGGCTGTGGTGTCAAGCAAAGAGGTGATTGCAGAAACATCTGAACTGGAGGTAAGAAAGTAAAAATACATAATAACACATATTATTTCTATTAATTATGTTGGGATCACATCTTTATTATTAACATATACTGTCAAACATTTTCCCTGAAGGATTGGCCCTACTAATAGTAGGCTGCTATTTCCATTTAAATCACTCATAGGGCACTGTTGTGCATAATCAGAGGCTTAAAGAACTGCTGGGCAAATCATAGCAAGAGTCCCATAATTCATATCTGTTTCAAAACAAATAAAATCTGAATATTATAGTCAGGACAAACCCAAGATATATAATTTTTTGTCTAATAACTTGTTTCTTTACATACATGCATTCCTGTTTATGAGGCCTATAACACATCCCAACAAAAAACCTAAAGCCAAGATCACAATCCACCATATGTCTTAAACATGATACGGGGGGTGCGCGCTACCAAAATTTGGCGGCATTTGTGGAGACAACGAAAGCGCTATGGACAAAGTTGGCCCTGTGTTGTTGCTGTTTTTTAAACTTATGGGGATTCTCCTGAGGAAGAGAGGCGCAGTGGAAGAAATGCTCTGGATGCTGCGATTGTTGCGCGGAGTAGGACAGCTGTTATCCGCCGGAGATTTTAGGCTTTGCAGCGCCTTCAGCTGGGGGACAAACGGCATAAACGTTGCAGGGTAAGCTAACGCTGTTGTTTATATTCCTACCCTTCGCTCTTTATGCTTGCATCTGGTCACACCCACGACCAATGAGTGAACAGGAGCTAAGCTTGCATCACCCACGAAAGCTGGCCCTGCTTTTGTGGGTGATGCAAGCCCTCGAAAAAATGCTGGTGGAAACACGTGCAAATCGAGCCAAGTAGAGTGGAGCCGGGCCCTTTAGAGCCGATGAAAAAGGGGCATAAGACTTGTGGGCCTCTCTCCTCAAGCTGCCCACCCCCCCAGCTCCAGAACAAGCAGCAAATAATGGATGGAGTGATCTTACACAATATTATTAGCTTATTATTAGAGCAACTTTAAACTGAGAACCCATAATATCTGATTTATCCAACTTCACTGCAACAAGAACCGCCATTCATCAACAGCTGATAAAAACACAAGAACAGAAACATCTTTGGGAAACAAAGACTTACAATCTTCCACTCCAAACCTCAAGAGGAAGAAATTACAAAATATTTATTCCCCCAACAGTTTTTGTGTTATGTGTTGCAGGCCTGAAGTCCTGGGACGTCTGAATGTTAACAAGAACACAAACAAGAAGTTTCTCAAACTTCAAAACATAAAATGTCTCATGTCTTAGAATTACAGTCCAAATAAACTTCCTTTTGCCCACTCAAGGTCAGCACATCAAAACTTTCTGCCCCTCTGAGACTAGAACTTCTCTCAGTCACAATGTGTGAAACATGAGAGTAAACAAAGTCTTTCTGCTGTATTTGTGTCATTTAGTGAACGCGCTGAGCTCTTAACTCTGTCTGTTCTTTCCTTCAAGGGCCCAAACACCATCATGGTGTGCATGGTAATCCTTCTCAACATCGGCCTGGCCATTCTCTTCGTTCACATTTTGTCATGAGATATTTCCACCACTTCAGGTAACAAAAAAGCAACCATTTCCAAAACAGGTCGTGTAAATGAATTGTTTAATTAAGAATTGCACGCAAAGGCAACAAATAATGCTGAACTGAAGAAAAGAATTTAACTGGACAAAAACATGCTCCAATTAACTTTTGCCAGCTTCATGATTTAAAATCTTAAAAAGCGTCCTGAATTTTGATATGTTGTCTTTACATCTTTACAGTCGACATAAAAAGAGAGTCAAGCCTCTTTTAGTGGGAGGATTTTACATTAGAGTACATAATAAAAAGTTATCTGGTTTTTATCAGGTTCTAAAAGTATTCAA
The DNA here is from genome assembly GCF_001649575.2 of Kryptolebias marmoratus. NCBI lineage: Eukaryota > Metazoa > Chordata > Actinopteri > Cyprinodontiformes > Rivulidae > Kryptolebias > Kryptolebias marmoratus. The sequence goes on along the minus strand of NC_051437.1, from coordinate 4,801,601 downwards.
ATCTAACCTCAAGTGAACAAAACCACAGAACAGATTCCACCAGGTCAATATTTATTAAACAAAACTGAATCCACCCCATGATTCAGCAGCTTGTTGAACCATCTTTTGGATGTTGAAGTTGTCATGATGTGGGGTGAAGGAGGCAAACCCAGTATGCAGACTCATCATTAAAGGGAAGGGAAACTAATTTATTAAATTAAGAGATAACTAAAAACAAAGAGCTGACAGGGCAGCAAACAAAACCAGGAACTAAGCAGGAACAAGACGACCAGGACACAAGGGGCGTCGAGAAGCCACAACAACCAGGAAGAACCAGAGACTGACTGAGGAGGAGTGAATGTAGCTTGAAACACAAACACGAGAAACAAGAACTGAACTACGACCAGGATAAACACAGGAACCAAGTAGGACAAGGAAATTGTTCCAGAGGTCTTGTGCTTCAATCAGCTCAAACTTTACAAATCTCACTCATGAGGCCATGTTCATTATAGAGAGAAGAGGCTGTAAAAAGTTAGGCCTTTGGAAAGACTTGGGGATTTTCTCGGGACTGTTTGGCACCAGTTTTGTTGTAAATTTCACAAAATGTGATACAATACTTTTAATTTGTGTTTATTAGGTATTTTAACATTTGTATTGTAAACACCAGGGAGGCCATGCCCTACTAGCCCACTGATACCAGCCGTCCCTGGCAGCAACCCAACCTCACCGTTGGTCAAAACAAAAAACAGTGAATTGACCATTTTGGATGTAACTGTTTTCATGATTGAAAGACTGGTGTCTGCGCATGTGTGTGTAAGCGCCAACTAGTGACCTGGCATGGAAACTACAGCTGGTTGATGTGTTTGCAAAAAAAAAAAAAAAACTCAAGGAGGATGGAGCTGGGCTCTCTTCTTTCTCCAAATTGAGACATGACATTGCAATTGTTTAGACAGAAAAAATAAGAATGCTATGTCACAAAATATGTAGCTGTAGGATTGTACTGTAGTAATGAGTAAATGTTCTAGGCAGTCAGATTAATTTCTGTGTTGCGTTTGATATGTTAATATTTTGATGCTTAACTATACATAACTTTTCAACTTTTCAGCAGACCATGTACATCAGAATTACAGTTTTTAACCTTTTAAAACCCTTAAAATGTAGGAGCCCTCAGGCCCCCCCACCAGGACATTGCCCCTGGACCCCACCAGGAACCTAAGAAGACCCCATACCCCCAGCTAAAAAGGTCCACTTTTCCAGAAAAAGAACCCCTCCACTCAGAAGTCTGGCCATGGTCATGTAAATAATGTCAAAATTTTAAACAAAGATTTTGCAGAATTTGTTAGCGCTCTGAAAGTGTGTTGAGGATTTCTCTCAGCCACTGCCAAACCAAATTTCAGGTCAATATCTGTATAATGGACTGAGTGAAAGCCTTTTCTTATGTTTTTAAGGTCAGTTAGCTGTGGCAGCCATCTTGAATTGGGTTGACTCCAAAAGTTAATCAGTTGTAGATGTAAACTCAGTGATTACTTTCTGCAAGTTTCAGTAAGATTTGTGAAAATTTGTTCAAGAGATATTTTGCTAACAGACAGACACAGGCAAAAACATTATCATCCACCTTGACCTTTTCTTTTGCAGAGGACGGTGAGAAAAAATGCTCAGTTTTAAACTCTGATGTGTTTTTCTTAAAGTTTGGATCACATACCGGGTTTGAAGTATTTTGTACATCATTGTTCTCTGTTTATGTATTTTATACTACACATTTCTGTTAAACAGTCCTATATAAAATCTGTTAGAGCTTACTGACAAATGGGCAGTAGTGTACAAAAATAAAAGCTGAAACGTCTCGTGTCGGGTTGTGTTGCAGGTCACCAGTGGTGTTGGAGACAGACGGCGTTGCTCCTCCTCCTTACGGACCAGACATCAGAGTCACTGCTGATGGCTGACAGGAGCCTCCTGCAGACCGCCAGCAGAATTTTTTTTGTCCGTGTGACCGCGCGAGGCGCCGCGAAAGCTTCCGTCTCTCCGGTGCTCAGAGAAACTGAAGGACGCTGAAGGGCTGACGCGTCTCGGTGCATCTGAATGGGACTGTTTTGTTTAAGTTGCTAGCTGGGAGGTTGAGCAAGTCTCCGGGCTGACGGTGAGAAGCAGAGCAGCACTCCACAACTCAGCTTAGTCACGGTGTGTCCACAGGGGTGTCGTCATTTAAGCTGTATGCCTTTTAAGTACTTTTAACTTAAATTACTCCCACTGACTGGCTCTCGCAACACTGAATCAGTAAATTCTTACACACTGTCACAATGTATGTTTTTGTTTTGTTACTGCAGCTGATCTTGGCTGAATTCTCTCATCACTGTGCCTTGAACTCGATTAGACGCTGCAGCCGACATGTGAAGTATCTTTGAAATAACTGTTGCTTAATGTTTTCATTATTGCCCGGGTTAAGGAGCTAGAAAAGATGAGCTCAATAAAGGGGGAAGGTCTGTGTGTGTTTAAGTCACTTGAACCACTTCTTTTAGACAAGTTATTCTTTTCATCTTGTTGGTTTAACTCCCATTGGAAAGACCCCAGAGTGTCACGAGTGGCATTTCTAATAATTACATCTCACAAAACCTGTCAGACTGTATGGCCATGTGGAATGTTCTGTTTTAAGCTGGGATTTACAGAATGTGCTTGTATTGTTATTTATCTGCTGCTTTTTTGAGGGGGAGAAGATAAACGGATAGAGAAGGAAAACAAGAGGCATTAAGAATTTAGTGTCACTGCTGTTGCTAATGTTTTGTATGTTCCTTTAACGTCAGGCAGTGCTTATTACTGTAGGCTTCCAAGCTGTGGTAAGCAAAAATAAATATATGTCTGCAGCCACTATTGTCCAAAACAACCAGTGTGTGTTGTAATGAGGGTGCTAAAGTTGTAGTTTTGTAATTATGCAACAGGAGTTGAGATGAAATTGACACATTTATCTGTAGAAATCTGTCCACACTGTGCTATAACACTGTACTCAGAGGGCCGTTCGAGCCTAACGCATCAGGTTACCACACGTGAAAATGTCTGTACTTTTTTTTATTTTTTTTAAGTGCACCATTTCAGCATTCAAACTAATCTGAAGCTAGTTAGATTAGTTTGAACGCTGAGAGAAAACGCACCATTCTGAATAGATTTTACCTCACAATAGATAGGAAACAAAAAACAAACCCTGAATGACTCTTAACTCCATGTCTTACAGTGAAAAGGGAGCTCTTTTCTGTTTGGGGGGAGGGGTGGGGGAGCTACAAAAGAAGAAGTGGAAACCGAGGTTGTTCTGCGTTTGAGTTTGCTGATGAAAACTGTTGACAAAGTAAAAGCCTACAAAGTATACACAACCAAAAATTAAAAACATAAAAAACATTAAAAGTTTTAATAAAAGTCCCATGATTCTACATCTGATTGTCTGTGTGATCTGACATACACCACATGAGTTTGACTTTCACATGAGTAAATATTCATACTAATTGGTGTAACATGCAGGCTGTTTGCTCAGAGGAGGCTGAGCCTTGTAGAATATTTTTGAAAATTTACAAGTTTAAATTATACAATTTTACTCTCACACCTTTTATCCATCCCTTGGGCTGCACTGAATATTCCAGTGCAGCTTTAGTTGTTCCCAGCAAAGTGGTTCTTAAATTCAGGCTATGCTATTAAATAAAAGCCCCAACGTCCCTTAAAGGAACGCACATTGCAGGTTTTAAACTAAGATCATCTAATGATTGAGAAATGACAGAGTTGGAGCCATTTTGGGTCAAACCTTATAAATAATGTTATCCATGACCTCATACAACATCACAAGATCTTGGGTGATCTGTTGTAAATGACTCTCAGCTACTACCACACCAAACTGCAACTCAGCATCTGTGATTTTGAATGAATTACTGTAACAGATGTATTGGATGTTGATTGTTGAGGACCCAAAGATGCAGAGTGCCGGGTGACAGGCAGGTTGAATTAAAAAAAAAGAATTTTATTAAAAAATAAAAAGAAAAGTAAACTTTGGAAGTGCATGAGACAAAACCCAGGACTGAACAGGGGATTTACATGTGAGGAAAATAAAAACAGGTGTATAAGTACTGGGTGCGGTAGTTAGTGAGTGGGAGCAGGTGAGGTAATTGCAAACAGCTGACAGGTGAGTAAGAAGACCAAGCAGGGTTGCTGAGGGGAAGCTATGTCCATGGAAAAACAAAACCTAAAACTGCCGGGCTGGACAGAAGTGAATACAGAAACATGCTGACAACATGGACACATAAGCTGAGAAACAGATTTACAGAACTAAAAACAGGAAAACAATCAAAACGCTCTCCCAAAAAACAAAACCTTGATAGTTGGACCATTGGCTAATGTTGGCTAAAGTCAGTAAGCTGTGGCAACCATCTTAAATTAGATTGACTCTACAAGCTACCCAGATGTAGATATGCATTCAGTGATTCCTTTTTGAGTTTCAATAAAATCCATCCAGTGGATCATGAGATTTTTTTCCCCAACACTACAAACAAACATCATCACCCTTTAGAAACTATTTAATGTTTTGACACAATTTCTAGCATTTAGAAAGTTTTCTGTTTGCCTCCACCAATTGTTTAATTTAACCATTTGCTAGAAATCACTGCCCCATAGTTGTCAAAATAAACAAAGCATCATTTATCAAGTTCATCCTGAGGAATCACCACTTCTGGAGGATGTTCATAAAGCTGTTCCATTTTGTAGATTTTCATTTACAATTCTAGCTTTATGAAATCAATAAATTGTTTTAATTAGCTGCAATATAGGCATTATTTTAATATGAAGTGTTCATCCATTTTGTGTGGACACTTAACCTTGTTGTTGTTTGCAGGAAGCCGGAGGCCATCTTCAGTGGTCAGCAGATGACAAGGGGGGATACGCCTTGGACAGACCAGTCCACTGCGAGGCAAACAAAAGGACTGAGTGTGTGTGCATTGTTGTTTGTCATGAGACAAACAACAATGCACACACACTCAGTCCTAAGGGCAGGTCAAGAGTTACCACTTGACCTAACATGTTTTTGGGCTGTTGGAGGGAACCCACACGTGCACAGAACATGATGTAAACGCCACACAGAAAAGCTCCAACTGAAACCTCAACACCTAGATAACTGCTGTCCACCACACAGCCCAAACATCAGGCGAAAGGGAAAGAAATCATTCAAATCTGTATATAATTTACATTTTTAGAACAAAAAAGTGTACGTCTGATTATGCAGGATAGTCTGCAGTTAAAAGATTGTTCTTATGCAGACTTTATTGAACTGTTACAGCTGGGTGATTGACAGGAAGTATGGCCCTAACATAAAAACTGTAAACAATGTGAAGGATCATATCTATTCCTGGGATTTCACTTTGGAAATCTTTTTTTTTCACACCAAAAAGAAATGTTTTTATTAAAATAGTCACATAACATGATGTGCGGTTAAAAGGTCTTGGCTGTGCCACGTCAGCTGTGCTTAAAATTTCGTAAAAGTACAAATCCAGTTGGAAGGTTGCACAGGGAAACCATGGACAATGTTGAAGGAAGAAATGAAAACCAGCAGAAACAGGAGTCAGTGTTTGAGCAAACTGTACAAAAGCAGCTGAAGATAACAGGGCTTCCATTCATTCAAAAAAGCCAAATATAATCCAGCATAAAAGTTAAAGAGAAGAAAACAAAGTTCCAGCGAACTCAAGAGAAGCAGTCTTGGACTGTGGATTAATAGATGAAAGACATATTCAGTCCTGGATCAGAATCTGCTGGATAAGAGATTATGCTGGAATTTTAGGTTGGTGAAGGTCCAACAAAAACACATAAAGAAGACTATGAAGAAAAGCAGCACATTTCCACAGTCATGGTGATATGTGGCTGAATATCAGGTAAAAGAACAGAGGAGGTGGTACACATTACCTCTACAGAAAAGGACCAGGGGGACACTGGCATTTTGGACACTTTGTTACATTAGTGTCCAAAACATCAAATTTCTCTTCAGGAAACACATCAGTGACATCAATCAGAGGCCAGCAAACAACCAGATTTCAATCTGAAAATAGTGTGGGATAAAGTATGACATTGCTGCCATTGCCTTCAGCAACATCACAGAACAATCATTATTTGTAAAAGAATATGTTTTGCTTGAATCATGAACCTCCACTGAGAGTGTGTTTGTTTAGGCCAGTCCTCAGGTAAATGCAGATATGGTTTTGATGTTCAGAACTATGCACTAAAAGCTGCTGGATTCTTTTGATGACTCAGTTGCTGGGTTGCAGATGTTGGGTCATAGGTTACTTTGATTTTTTCAAAGGTTTGACCCTGTGGTTGAGTTAGAGATGAGCTGAGTTGTTCTTCACAGTCCACCATTTTAAATCAGAGGTTGACCAAATGCTTTGAGATATAACAAAACAACTTGTAAGAAGATGTTTGACCAGGTTAGTCTTGTTAATAACTTGAGTTTGTACTAGACATTGAGTTTGTTTTTCTAAAATAATATTAGTTGGTGCTAGTTGATGATAACCCGGGTTAGGGCCAACTTGCACAAACCCAAGATATATTCATATCTAATAACCAAGATTTTTTTGGTTACCCTTTTTTACTCAGCTTATAAGTAGCTCTAATTCAATAAACATGTAATTTTAACACAATTCTTGGGCGAAAAACAATGCAGAGCTGGGTAAAATTGATAACCCTGCTGAGCTAAAACTAACCCAGGCTCAACTCAGGAATTAATAAGACACTGTTAGACAATAATGAAACGCTGAACCAGTAGAAGGCACCAGCTCCCCACGACCCGGAATGGAGAAGCGGGTAAAGAAAATGGATGGATGGATGGATGGATGGATGAACCAGTAGAGGCAGCACGGCAGTGCAGTGGTTAGAGCGGTCCCCTCACAGCAAGAAGATCGCCTCCCAACCTGAGGCTTTTATAGGTGGAGTTTACATGTTGTCCCAGTGCAGGTGTGGGTTTTCTCTGGGTACTACAGTTTCTTCCCACAGACTGAAAACATGCATGGTAGGTTAACGGGTTACTCTAAATTGTCTCAAGGTGTGAATGACTGTTTGTCTTGTTTGTCTCTGTGTCTCTGTGTTGGACTGGAGACTTGTCCAGGGTGTCCCTCGCCTCTCACACAATAACCACTAGAGAGAGCCACCAGCTCCTTGTGACCCTGAACAGAAAAGCGGGTAAAGAAAATGGATGTATGGATGACAGCCTTATCATCAATGAGCTAAACTGATTAGCAGCCACTTGTGAAGTTAGTCTTCTGTGACATTGTTTGGCAGTTGGAGCAGCAGTACATCAGTAGTTCCCAAAGTTGGGGTTGGTACCCCAATGTGAGTCATAAAACATCAAGTGGCAGTCATTAGTCATTAATACTGCAGGTATCAACTTAAATGAATGATTATGGTTGCTAATGACATATTTCTTGTACTTATATTTTAATAAAAAAGGGCATTGTAGTTTTTAAGACTGTTTGTGTTGTCATTATACCTTTGTTTAAAAGGTCTATTAGCAAAGTTTGTATATTTAATATAAAAACATTTGTATTTAACCTGGGTCACAAGCTTTGTCACCAACATTTTGTGGGTCATAAGTTAAAAGTCTGGGAACTGCTGTTGTAGATGTTTTAACAGCTGAAATAATTGGTCCATTTGTGCCAAATATAGCTACAGGTAAATAAAAATACAATAAACCCTGTCTTTAAAATTACACTGCTTTTGTGCAGTGTAATTTAATGTTATCTAATTTTTTTCTTTTTATGATGGTTATTTTTATTCACGCAAAAAGCCATACCAAAAACTTTTCAGTCAAACAAGAAAAAGTGAAAACAAAGGTAAAAAAATAAAATTTGCTTAAAATCTAAATTAAAAGCCCAGCATTCCTTGTAGAAATGCATATTACCCAGTGTCTTTCAGGTCAGTGTATTAAACACAAAACATCTTTTGGTGAGACATGATGAAGTGCTGTAAAACACTTTGAACTGTCTTGTTGCTGAAAAGTGCTATGTAAATAAATTTGACTTTGACTTAAAGTTATAACTGTTTAGGTCAAACTTTGAATACTAGGTTTGACCAAAACCTATTATTGATGTTTTCGCACATAAAGTGTGAAAACATTTTTTTTGTATAATTAAATGGGTTTTTTTGGATTACATGTTATATTTAAATGCTAAATATTATATCTAAATGTTAAAAATTATATCTTAATGTAAATGTTAAATCTACGGAAGCCGAGAGCGGATGATTTAAATATTTAGGAATGGGGACCTTTGGCCCTTTCCCTGGGCTGCCACCTTATCGTAGTGGAGGGGTTTGAGTGTTCCAATGATCCTAGGAGCTATGCTGTCAGGGGCTTCATGCCCCTAGCAGTGTCACCCAAGGCAGACAGGTTCTAGGTGAGGGGCCCGACGAAGTGCAGCCCAAAGACCCCTTATGATGAGTCAAAATATTGGACACAGTGTTCCCTCGCCCAGACGCGGGTCAGCCAGGCCTGGAGGTGGGGCACGTTGGCGAGCACCTGGTGGCCGGGCTTTCACCCGTGGAGGATACGTGGGTCCCCCTTCCCTTCCCATGGGCTCACCACCTATGGGAGGGGCCAAAGGGGTCGGGTGCAATGTGGGATGGGTAGTGGCCGAAGGCGGAGACCTTGGCGGTCTGATCCTCGGCTACAGAAGCTGGCTCTTGGGACGTGGAATGTCACCTCTCTGGTGGGGAAGGAGCCTGAGCTGGTGTGTGAGGTT
>NC_051437.1:4789135-4790147 GCF_001649575.2 Kryptolebias marmoratus | reverse complement strand
GGGGGGGTTGCTGTGTGGGTGGGACGTTTTGCCAGCGTGCTTGGGCATCTCTGGGTCTGTGGTGTGGGATTGGTGGGGCGCACAGTCTTTGGCGCGCGTGTCCGGCCTTCCTCTACTGCTTCTTCCTGCTGCTCTGGCCTCTGGCCTGGGGCAGGTCTGCGGTCGTTATCGGGCGGGTGGGGCGGTGGTGTGCACCTTGTGGTGGCCCGGGGTGGCTGGCGGGTTGTACTTGGTCTGGATCGGTGGGTGGGCTCGGGTGTGGGTCCCTGGCTGGTGCTGGCTCATGTGTTGTTTCATGGGCAGCCTGGGGTTGCCGGCATGGACCGGGTGGCTTGGCGGGCTCCCTGTTCTACTGCCCTGCTGGTCGCGCCATGGGGGGGATGTCGGCCTTGCTGGTTGGGGGTGCCACAGAGGATTGTAAGAGGAGCCGTGGAGGGGTCACGTCCTTTTTCGGGTCTGGGGTCGCTGGGGTTTTGGTTGGTCTGGTGGCAGCGGTGGGGCTGGGCTTGGTGGTGGCTGTCCCGGGACTGAGGTCGCAGGGATAGTGACAAGAGTTTGTTTATGTGTTTGAGGGGGCATGGTGCTGGTTGGGGGTAGCCTCTTGGGGGGACCTCGGGTCTTGGGAGGGTCTGCGGGGTGGAATTGGGGCTCGCTGGGCGGTTGGGCTACTTCGCCCTGGAGCTGCTCTGGATGGCTGACTCATCGGGGCTGGGCGGACTCTTCCTGGCCTGTTTCTGGATGGGGTCAGGGCTGGCAGCTGGACCGGGGTTGTCTGGATGGCTCCTGGCTCTCGCCTTGGCTCATGGGCTACTTTGCCCCTACGGCGCAGGGTTGGACTGTCTGCTCTTCTACACCCTAGAGTAGCGTTTCTCAACGGGGGCACTCCCTGGGGGGCGTTGAGAGGATGACGGGGGGCACTGGCAGCAATATTTTCAAAAAGGGGGCGTTGATATTCTTTTGGGGGGCGTTTGCTTGAAGGTAAAGTTTACACAAAAGATTCACAACAATATCA
>NC_051437.1:4786767-4788484 GCF_001649575.2 Kryptolebias marmoratus | reverse complement strand
ATGATGATGAGGAGGAGGAACAGAGGTGCAGAGGAGAGGGTTGGGGCAAGACTTTACTCAGAAGATCCATCTGAATGGCCTTCACCACAGGAAGTGGGGGACTCATTGAAGCAGTACATGGTGGAGAATGGCCCACAGAGATGTTCTGATGGGCCATACCCAAGATCAGGCATTATATAAGTCCATGAATAAAAACAATTTATTCACGTAAAGGGGGGCGGTAAGAGGCCTTGATAATCGATAGGGGGGCGCTGGCCCAAAAACGGTTGAGAAACACTGCCCTAGAGACAAGGGGACCATCTCCTGAGTCCAGGGATAGGCTGCCCCTTTGAGGGACGTCACCTGGACCTGGGAGTATGAGGGTGTGAGTAGGTGTGTTATGTCTTTTTTTTTTTCTGTATTTATGTGGGATGAGTGGATTTCTGTGAGTTTCTGTATATGAGATTGTGGGTGGGAAGGTGTGAATGGCTGTTTATCTGTCAGGTTGGGTTCTGGGCTGCCACCTCTTCTGGATCATCTTGGGCCCCTCATTAAAATGAGGAGCCAGTGTCCCCCCCGTCACACCCCCCACTGGTGGTTGGTGCCTCTGCCCGCCGGTACATGGGTGGCTCTTGTCGGAGGCTGGGTGCCGGGGTATCTGCTGGCTCGCCCTGGTGGCTGCTTGTTGGGGCCTGGGTGCCCGGGCTCGGTCGGGCCACGGCTGGGGGGTGGTGCACCCTCGGGGCTCGGGTCTCTCTGTCCATGGCCGGATCTGCTCTGGCGTAGCGGGTAGCTGGCAGGGCCTGTGAGCTCATCGCTGCAGCCCCCTGGGGCTTCTGCATCGTGGCTGCCGGGGGTCGCCTGGAGCTTGTCTCTGCTGCCCTCTTGGGTGGGGTCCGGTTGTCCCTGCGGGGGGCCCCCAGGGCTCCGGGCTTGGGGGGCCGCTGTGTGTCTGTGCCTCCGCTCTTTGTCTTGCAAGGAAATCGCCAGCAGCTAACAGCTATTAGCTGCTAGCTGCTGGCGATTTCCTTGCAAGACATCATGAATAAGGTTGCTGTCGGTGTGCGAGCTGCACTCCAAACTGCTGTAAAATATGTAATTTAAACTTGAATTCAAAGCCTGTTGGTTGAAATCATAGACATAAAGAGACTATGACGTCTAGGGTTGAAACCAATGAGTTCATCGCTTCTCTTTAATGGTCGCAGAATGATTACACCATCGTGTCACTTAATTACACAAAAAAAGTTTAATTATACATATGGTTTATACAGGGCTCTCAAGTCTCATGCATTGACCGTGTGACACACGCATTTCGTGAAGTGCACACGCTCACACGCCACACTTTGTATTTCTCACGCAAAAAAAAACACACGCACGCGGCCTTTTTGTCACTTTAACGCTATATTTAGCGAGTTTTCAGATCCCTCTAGCATTTTTTTAAAGCGACAAATCTAGTGACTTTGGCGGCTAAATGTGAGAAAGCACTCATTCGGCAGAGTACTGTAAGCCCCGCCCACTTCCCCAAGCACTGACAGCTGTCAATCTCACAGCAGAGAGGAGACCCGCTCCACTCTGTGTCCACAGTAATAAATAACAAGTTACAGCTGTTTACTGATCAGTATTTACAATATAACAGCTGAGAGGATGGAGAGAAAGAATCAGGACAGACAGGAGAAGGAGACAAGTTGGACTAATGTTAGCTGGAAGTGTAGAAACAGCCACTTAATACCAAAGGATT
>NC_051437.1:4760713-4786220 GCF_001649575.2 Kryptolebias marmoratus | reverse complement strand
GGGGGGGGGGGGGGGGGGTAATGTGTCTGCATTCCCCTCAGAAAGTAGGTAGTTGCACCCCTGCATGTCCACTTTGCAAATGAATTATTTGTGTGCAAAGCTGCCGCTGATCTTATCCTGGATTACAAAGCGGGATGTAAATATAATTTTGAATGTATTGTTTTTTCACTGACTCTGTAGTGCTAATATAAATCCCTGTGGTTCCAACCCTGAATAAAAGAGGAGGGTTGAATGTAGAGCTGGCAATTCCACGACACAAAACTGTCTTTTGGTTTAGTTTGATATTCTAACAAATTAATTTATGTAGTGTGGGATAAGGCAAAGCAATAAATAATTATTTCATTAAGTTAATTTGTAGTTCTAAACATATTTTGAGTGTTTTTTTCCTCATTTTTTGTCTTGCCACCGTTGATATTCCTCTCTCCTACATCCTGATCAATTTGACCAAATATGCAAATTAGGTGATGATGTCATCTAACAACTTCTAGCAGCTAAAAATCTCACTCCAAGATCAGATCAAAACTTGAAAGCCCTGGGTTTATATTATATATTTAGGCTACAAGGAAGACTATAGAAGACTTCGAAGGACCCGGCCTACGTCGACAGGGTCCTTCGAAGGATGCGGCCTCTGAATTGGGACACACTATATTAGTGACATGGCCCTGCTAGCTAAACTAGATTTAGTTTGCAGATAATAATTGCATTCAGTGGAGTTTATAAAGAAAAGCGAATGTGCAGAAAATAAAGTCCACATTCTCTTCCCAGATATCTATTCATCTCTGCACGCCACAGCAGGAAAATCATGTGACTCTTTAGCACTGAGAAGAGTGGACATGGTGCAAAGTGTCTTGTGGAAAATGTAGCTCCAAAAGCCGGTGTGGGGACCCCATTGTGAGCCACAAAACACTAAACTAGGGGTCTTGAGATGATCTTCAGATGTCAAATAAAATTTAGAAATGATTTATAAAAGCATGTTTTAACTATAAATGTTACAATTAAAATGACTAGTCACAAATGGATACACAGTACTGTCAGTAGGATGTTATGAGCTCCTTGTTTGTTTTTTAAGTGTTTCTATGGTATTCAAGGTCACTAGTCTTTGCCATTATTTGAGGGTCAGAAGCTGGAAGCTGAGAACCACTGGTTCACAGCAGACTGATTACAGAAGATACAGAACTTCTATATTTTCATATTTACTGCATACATTTAAAGGCTTCTGCATTTTAGAACATGGTCAGCAACATTCTGGTAGTCGATCTGCACCCTCTGGTGGTTTTAATTACCACCCTCTGGTGGTGGTTCTTTGGAGGAGATATATCAAGTTCTGCCTTGTTAACCATGAAATAACATTGATCAGCTGTATGGCGTGAAATGTTATTTCATGGTTACCAAGGCAACCACGGAGAAAAGAGCGAAGAAGCTAAATTTCACCGAGGCAAAACTTAATATGCTGGTCAATGAGGTGGAGAACAAAAAATATAAGTTTTGGGAGCCGCAGTCGTGGCGTTACAAATAAAAAGAAGCTTTGTGAGCGGCAGCACGTTGTTTTCACTGTTAATTTAGTGAGTGGGACAGAGAGGGCTGGGGCCGGGGTGGAGAAAAAGTGGTCAGATTTTAGGGTGGAGGCAAAAAAGCGACTAACCGGTCACCGCCAGAGCATGTCAGCTACAGGTGGGGGTAAACACGTACCGAACTGATACCATTTGAAAGAAGGACGGACGGTGTCGTGCTGAAAAGTGATCGGGTTTGAGCTGTATTAAAGCGCGCCTCCTCTGCGCTCTGGGGCTTTGGAAAGGGAAACAATAAATAGTCATCACCAGCTGTATTGCCGTCAGCAAGGCTAGCAACGTGCCTTAACTCTTCTGCGACTGAGACATATCTGCTACTAGTTCACTCCCTCTCAAATAAGGCGTTCTCCTGAACCGGCAGAGAGCGCAGGCATGAACAATCGATCTGCGCATGGATCCTGCTCTTTCCTGGTTATTGACCAATAGGAGAGGAGCTGGACCAAGACGACAGCCTCCTCATTTGCATACTGAGGAGGCAGAAACGCACAAGGTGATTAATGAGGAAATGTGTAAGGAAAAAGCAAAACATAAACATTACTTGACGAAAACGCATGTGTAAGGAAAAGGCAAAAGCAAAGTATATATATTTCTGCTCTTGTTTTTGATTGTGTCGCTTTCGGTCCTCCATAGGGGTTGAACCAATTAGTCGACTAGTCGACTAGTCGACTCTAGGACGTCTCGCGAGTTTTTACATTTCATGTCGACTAGTCGCAGTCATGTGATTGCCGGTGGTGACAGCCTGTGCTGATCTGACAGCACAGTATACGTCACAAGACACAAGAAAAATAAGTTAATACATTAGTTTAAATGATATGTAGATGGATGCATATTTGTGGTTTTACAGTGTTTTTAAAAGGAGATGGAGTTGCAGCTGCAGTCAACTACAAAATACGAGCCGTCTAAAACTCGCCCCCTTCCCGCTAAGGATGTCACTTAGCCGGCTCGCGAGTGTCTTTGTCACGACGATCTAACTAATACATTATGATGTTATGTTGCTGATTAAATAAAGATCTGTGGTAATGACAGCTGCTGATTAAATAAAAGCCTGTAGTTGGTAATGACAGTGTATACTTGTCTGACATATATATAGCCGTGAGTTCGTGCTAAGAATGACACTTCGTGCTTAGAAGTGTCATCAGATCAGCTGTCAGAAGTGTATGACAGTCTGACAGCAGATCTGACAGAACACTGGCTACAAAATGGCGTCTTCAAAACAGATCGAGGACAAGCCTGCATCTTGTCAAACAGGTAGAAATTCGTCAACAGTGTGGAAATATTTCACTAAAGATGACTCTTCTGGTTTAACTACCGTAACATGCAAAATCTGCAAAGCTGTGCTGAAGTACAACAAAAGTACGACCGCGATGCACAGTCATTTGAAAAGGCATCCGCTAATGCTAGCTCCTGAACAACCGGCTCGATCCAGTCAGTTGTCAGTAACTTCATTCATGAAACGCCCAGCTGTGACAGGACACCGGCGGCAGCAAATCACAAATTTGCTTGTGAATTTCATTGTCAAAGACATGAGACCACTAGCTGCTGTCCACGGAGAAGGATTTAGAGATTTGCTACAGTTTTTCGAACCTAGCTAGGGGTCAATATTTGCCGTGAAAATAGCTAATAAAGCCTCCAAGTAGTTGTGAAGAGTTTTTGCGCTTACGTCACTATGACGTCACCGCGACTAGTCGACATCGACTCGACTATTATCATGATGTAGTCGACCTTAAAAATATGTAGTCGTTCAACCCCTAGTCCTCCATACTTTTCCAGCTCACCTCATTGCCTGACTAGTATTTAACTAAAGGACTTTCAATAAAGGCAACTAATGCAGTGCTGCAAATAGGAGCCAGTTCTGTGTAAGTATCATGTGGTACTCAATGTATAAAATTCACCTATATTTATAATATTCCTTTTGTTAAGTCATGACAGACTCAGTCAGGGGCAACCCTCCCATGAATAATAGTTTAAAAAGTTTTTGCAATGAATAATAGTAGGAAAGACAAACAACTTCATGTCAGAAAGGTTTTATTCTGAACAGTCAAACATTTTCAGGAGTTAGTCAGCTAAAGTGATACTTTAGTTGAAAGACAGATATTACTGTGTGGAATGCACTCAACACATTTAACAGATTTCTCTTTTTTAGTACTCTTCTCCTTCCTCCTCTCCCTCGCCCTCGATGGAGTCGACTCCAACCTCTTCATAATCCTTCTCCAGAGCTGCCATGTCCTCCCTGGCCTCGGAGAACTCCCCCTCCTCCATTCCCTCTCCTACGTACCAGTGGACGAAGGCCCTCTTGGCGTACATCAGGTCAAACTTGTGGTCGAGTCGAGCCCAGGCCTCTGCAATGGCGGTGGTGTTGCTCAGCATGCACACGGCCCTCTGGACCTTGGCCAGGTCTCCACCAGGGACCACGGTGGGCGGCTGGTAGTTGATGCCAACCTTGAAACCGGTGGGACACCAGTCCACAAACTGGATGGAGCGTTTGGTTTTGATGGTGGCGATGGCAGCGTTGACATCTTTGGGCACCACATCGCCACGGTACAGCAGGCAGCAGGCCATGTATTTACCGTGGCGTGGGTCGCATTTCACCATCTGATTGGCCGGCTCGAAGCAGGCGTTTGTGATCTCAGCCACTGAGAGCTGCTCGTGGTAAGCCTTCTCAGCTGAGATGACTGGGGCGTAGGTGGCCAGAGGGAAGTGGATACGGGGATATGGCACCAAGTTGGTCTGGAACTCCGTCAGATCAACATTCAGGGCGCCATCGAAACGCAGAGAAGCAGTGATGGAGGACACGATCTGGCTGATGAGCCTGTTCAGATTGGTGTAGGTGGGGCGCTCAATGTCGAGGTTTCTACGACAGATGTCATAGATGGCCTCGTTGTCCACCATGAAGGCACAGTCAGAGTGCTCCAGGGTGGTGTGGGTGGTCAGGATGGAGTTGTAGGGCTCCACCACTGCAGTGGACACCTGGGGAGCTGGGTAGATGGAGAACTCCAGCTTGGACTTCTTGCCGTAGTCCACAGACAGGCGTTCCATCAGCAGGGAGGTGAAACCAGAACCAGTACCTCCACCAAAGCTGTGGAAGACCAGGAAGCCCTGAAGACCGGTGCACTGGTCGGCCTGAGGACACAGAGATGAAAACCAGATGTGAGATAAAACCACTTAACCTCCTATATGTCCCACCAATGGTGTTTTGTTTTTCTTAATCCTTGTCTTTCTAGTGTACAGCAGTGGTGGCTGGTGGAGTTTTCTCCAGGGGGGGCTATAAGTTCAAAACATATACTAAGGTATCACACTAGTGTATTTACATGAATTAAAACAACAAAAGCAACATTATAATGTACATACAAATGCACATATGCATAAGTGCTTCCTGAACACCAATACTTACAAAGACGGAGGTCTCCCAAGGCAAAAGCCTGTAGGGCACATTTAGCATTTATAAGATCTGTTTTCTTCCTTATTTTTCAAAACTTTACCGGAGAAACTACGTCAAAGCTTGTTTTATGGTGAGAGCACTCACTACGTCATGTATTCTGCACGTACAATATAACGAAGATCAGATGTCTCACTCCGATTGAATTCAAAACCAAACATTTTAACAGTTTTTTAGCATAAATTAACTAATTATTAACTATGAACTTATTTATTACCTTGTATATGTAACTTAGTCACGTAATGAACTTATTGCTGTCTTTGAATAAAAGGCAGCAGACCCGCAGCTCGACTTTTCAATCAGGCAACTTTATGACAGCCGGATGTGACGTCAGCCCATGGCGGGTGTCCCACGCCCCGGCGGCCGGAGGCGGTGAAACGCAAACCGAGCTGCGTTGCGCTCTGGGCACAGGAGAGGTGCGCCCTGAACTGTCCTATCTCTTGTATTGAAGAGGAGCTACTGCGCATGTACAACTTTTAACGAGAGTCTATGGACAAAGATTTTTGCGCCCCGGGGCAGAAATACGTCATCAATCAGACAACGTCAATGAACATAACAACTTTATTTATCATTAGCTATAAAATATTTAAAAAATATATGTACATATATTTTTGAAAATATTTTTATTTTATTATTTCATTTTTATTCAATTTAATACGTCTTATTCAAGGTAATGTGAGTGGTGGGGCAGCGCCCTTGCGCCCTCTATTGGCCAGCCGCCACTGGTGTACAGGTTAAACAACCCGAAGCTCAATGTTTCATGTAGAA
Source organism: Kryptolebias marmoratus (assembly GCF_001649575.2). NCBI lineage: Eukaryota > Metazoa > Chordata > Actinopteri > Cyprinodontiformes > Rivulidae > Kryptolebias > Kryptolebias marmoratus. Next base: position 4,780,448 of record NC_051437.1, on the reverse strand, counting down.
GGATTAATAAATCATAACACATGAGTTAATACAATAGTGGTTACAGCATCATCCCCATCCTCAATGTAGACTTTGGTATCTTAATTTTTTTTTTTACCCTAAACCCAATTTTATCTGTGGTTCTGCCCCACCTTTACAAATTCTCACAAATAAAACACAATATATCACAAACTAAATAGAACTTTGTGTCTCGTTTTTCATTTAATTTGATATTTCAAAGACACATTTTAAAACTTTTCCACCCACCAGTTTGCGGATCCTGTCCAGAACCAGGTCAATGATCTCTTTCCCAATGGTGTAGTGTCCACGGGCGTAGTTGTTGGCAGCATCTTCCTTACCAGTGATCAGCTGCTCAGGGTGGAACAGCTGACGGTAGGTCCCAGAGCGCACCTCATCTAAAGTGACCAATAAACATATTAATTTAATTGTGGTTTAAAATTTTTCAATCCTACTTTTAACCAGAAGTGATGTTGCTTACCAATGACAGTGGGCTCCAGGTCCACAAACACAGCTCTGGGGACGTGCTTCCCTGCTCCAGTCTCACTGAAGAAGGTGTTGAAGGAATCGTCTCCTCCTCCGATGGTCTTGTCACTGGGCATCTGTCCATCCGGCTGGATCCCATGTTCCAGGCAGTACAGCTCCCAGCAGGCGTTGCCAATCTGGACGCCAGCCTGACCAACATGGATGGAGATACACTCACGCTGTGGGGAGAAGAACAAAGCGAGGAAGTTCAGCTGCTTGTGTTTATTACTGATGACAAACTGGAATGTCAATAAATAAGAGTATGTGGAAAAAATGTCTTACTGAACAAAAATAAATAAATGTATTTTATGAAAAAAAACTTTACTCTACATTTCCTGAGAAATAACTCTGGTTAATGAGTAAAACGGGGTCAGTTATTTATTTATTTTGGTGCACTGCAGTTGTCTGGAACTGCGTTGCTAGGCAACAAGCCCTTCACTCACGCAGCCGATGACGTTTGTTTGAACTCGGAAATCTGAGTTAAAATTCTTAAATTTAACAAGTGAAGCGTGACAAGTGAATGCTACCTTATTATATAAAAAAGACCCCGTTTTATGAGCGTATTAAACCGGTGGGCTGGCTGGTACTTTTCTCGGTTAGCAATCGGGGAACAACCGGTCAGGAGTCTCCATTACTGCATGAATTGTTAATGAGCGGCGCCATCATGCTGACGGTGCATTTCATCCATTTTCCCTGCGGATAGGGTTTCTTTTTGGGCGTGGGTCGTTTTGACCTAACATTTCCTCAATTTCCTGGAGCTCCAGCTGTCGCGGGGTGCTGATGACCGGGGTGTAGTCCCGACACGGGAGAAAATAAAACACCGCAGAGGTGGCGCAAAGTGACTCACTGACTGTCCTCCCGAGAAAATCTCTTTTGTTCAGCCACCCGCCACATACCCCCCTCCCAAGAACTCCCCCCGACAGCAAACATCATTACCGCCTCTACTTCACATTAGATATACGGCTTTTACATGCTAATGTCCAGGCTCATAACTTTGACATTTCATTTTCATGACGTTCAATAAAAGTTACTCATTTGCTCTTCAAAACCATTTTTGCATCCCCCTTAAAAGTGTTATTAATTAGATATGACAATATGTAAAGTTGTTTAAAAGGTCTTACCATTTTGTTTAGCTGAAGTTGTTAAAGAGGATGGGAGAGTCTCCTCGATAAGGAGTCTTACAATTCGACTGTTAAGTGGTCGATGTAAGAGATAATGGCGCACACGAGGATGTCAGTGGTATTTATACAAGTAAAGGCGTGGCTTCGGACGCTTCTGTGTCACTATTGGTCAAGTTGCTGTCAGTCTATTGTTTTTTATCAGTTCTCGGATTTCTATTGGATGAGCCCCGGAGCTTGTGACAAAGACCCGCCCTCTGACCCCACCCGGCTCCTTCCCATCATTGTGCAGCAAGTACGGCGTTTCTGGTACTGAGGAAAATGCTGCGTAATTTTCCACATGCTGGCATAAAAAAACAAAAAAAAAAACGGGCCCTGCCTTACAGGATATTAAACCTTTTTTTTTCTTTTTGTAATGTTGCAAATAAAAAAAATGTAAACCATAAAAAAATTAACTCTGAGTAATAAAGCAAACTTGAGCAGAACAGGGAAGAATATTGCATTAGATGACTAAATGTGTTTGAGTAGTGCTTGTGCTCCTACTTAAGATAAATTTTCAGTTGTCAAGTCACCAAGTGGCAGTAAAAGCTGTGAATAGAAAAAGAAAGGAAAAGAAGAGGAAAAAATTTAACAGTGAGTATAATTTTGACCCTTCGATGGTTTTTCAAACCTTTTATTTAAACTCGTAGACAAATTTTAGTGAAACTCTCAGAAAGTATTAATTGAATGTACATCTACAACAAATTAGCATCTTAAATCAGGAGTCAACCTGATTTAAGATGGCTGCCACAGCTAATCTACTTTAACTAACCCAAAATTTACTACAGCTTTTCCCCAAGATACGAACAGGTTCCGTTTCAGTAGGCCGTTCGCAAGTCGATTTCTTCGTAAGTCCAAATCCATCTTCTCGCCGCGGTCCACTCTTTTTATAATGTCCACATTTGTTTCCATCGTGATGGCCTGCTGGGTACGAACTACGTGCTCGCTCCTGCCACTCAGCCAATATGAGAACTATCCTTAAGAACACCCTTTGGACTTGTGGACAACTTTGTTCGTATGTACCGAAGTTCGTAACTCGGACGTTCGTAAGTAGGGGGCCACCTGTATAACATAATAACATAATATAACAAATATTGAGCTAAAATTTGGTCTTTCAGTAGCTGAAAGTCATACTTAACTTATACTCCAAACACTAATTGATCATCTGGCATCTGTTTTATAATATTTGCCATTAACTATACAACTTAACTTTGTGTCTGTTAGCAACACAGCTCATAAACCATTGGGCAGAAACTCTCAAAAAGTAATTATTGGCTGTACATCTACACCTGATTAACCTTCAAATATAACCAGATTCAAGATGGCAGCCATAGCTAGCTGATGTTAGCCATCACAGAAATGGCTGTAACTCAGTTTTACAGACTTTGAGCTAGAAACCTGATGTGGTAGTAGCTGAGATTCATTCACAGGACGTACTCTGAGTGGTAACTGCTCACATAGGATCTCACAATATCACATGAGACTGCACATAACCAACAAAAGATGATCTTAGTTTAAATTTTTGGCATGAAAGGCAGCAGGCAATAACCATTCCTTCAAGGCCTTTGATTTGAAACCTATTTCCAGTTAGATTGCTACAGAAAAGCTCACCACATCCTTGCATGACATAATGTTTTTGGATGTCTCATACATTCTACACTGTACATCTTGTTTGCATGTTATTCAAAGCTGGCTGTATTTACATGACAGCTGTTGAGTTTATCTGATTCTTCTCTTCATTCTTCTTTAGATAAAAGAGGTCTAACTGCCTTGTCACGCATGGGGGATGTAGGCCACAGATAGTCTGCAGATGCCCAACCCCCAGCCCTGCGCCTAACATTCAACGGTTGCTAGGAGATGAATGAATTTGTTGCCTGGATACAGCCCAGTATCCACAGTATCCACACAAAGAGCCTTTATCTGGTAGGCACGTGACCCAGCCTAAGTAGCAGCAATAAGAGGCTGTGCTGTAGCTGCCTGCACAGGGGTAGCTGTAATCCTCCTGTTTCCAAAAATCTGCATGTCTGTGACATGTCTGTCACCTTTACTGTCCTCTTCATTGTGGTGTTCTGTGAACAAGCTAGATGACAAAAACATCACTTCTCCTGGATTTATTGACTGACCTCTGTTCTGTTGTCACCTTTTTTCGAAACTATCACCTTTCAGTGACAAAGTTTGTAACTAACAGGCAGTAAAGCCCCTTGGTTGCCAACAACAAAGAAGGCTCCATGACAACAGTTGTCTCAGTCATTTGATCCCTCGTTTGAATGTAGGGCTGCTTAACGAGGCTCAAATGTTGACACAGAGATGGTTGTGGTTATCTTAGCAGCTTTTTGGGAGCTGTTGCCTCTGTTTTGCCTCTGTTTGTTATATCACATCATAAAATAAGCTGTATGCCATTAATTGCACTTGTTAGTTTGTGCAGTTGAGTTTTTCACAAGAAGATGCCAAACAGGTGTTTTACTCACTTTGAATCTGTCAAGCAAACACAATTCAATATCGTGCTTAGCAAGCAAGTTTTTTTTAAATCTGTCTGCAGCTGTTTGTAGTTATTTATGTCTCACTTAAATCTATAAATGCTTGGTACCTCTCATGTGAATGTGCTTGCAGAATACTGTGCTTTGACAAAGTATTTTCTTGAACTTTCCACATGTTATAACTACAAACTTTGAAGTATTTCACTGGGATTTCATGTGATAGACCAACACAAGGTGGTGCATAATTGATGGTTTTCAAAACTTTTAGAAATAAAAATCTGAAAAGTGTGGCATACAATTGTATTTAGCTCCCTTTACTTTCCTTCATAAAATCTAAACTAATTACCTTCAGAAGTCAAAATTAATCTCAGTATAAATCCAGCTGTTCTGTGAGCTTCGGAGGTTTGTTATAGAATAATAGTGATAAAACAACATCATGAAGAGCAAGGAACAGGTCAGGGATAAAGTTGTTGAGAAGTTTAAAGCAAGCTTAGGTTATAAAACAATACCCCAACCTTTGAACATCTCACAGAGTTCTCTTCCATCCATTCCATCATCTGAAAATAGAAAGAGTTTGGCACAACTGTAAACCTACAAAGACATGACCGTCCACCTGAACTCACAGACCAGGAAGGAGAGCAATAATTGGAGAAGCAGCCAAGAAGCCCAGGGTAACTCTGTAGGAGCTGCAGAGATCCACAGCTCAGGTGGGACAATCTGTCCACAGGACAACTATTAGTCATGCTCCACAAATCTGTCCTTTTATACAAGAGTGGTGAGAAGAAAAGCATTGTTGGAAGAAAATCACAAAAAGTCCTGTTTCAGTTTTCACAAGTCATTTAAGTATACAGCAAACATATGGAAGAAGGTGTCCTGCTCAGATCAGACTAAAACTTAATTAATCTTTTTCTCTCAATGGAAAATGAACACACCACCTCACTGTGTGAGGTAGCAGGACCATGCTGTAGGGATGCTTTTCTTCAGGGAAGCTGGTCAGAGTTGATGGAAAAATGGATCGAGGTAAATCCAGGACAATCCTGGAGGAAAACCTGTTAGAGGCTGAAGACTTGAGGCTGCAGAGGCTCAACCTTCCAGCAGGACAACGACCTGAAGCATCCAGCCAGAGCTACAATGGAATGGGTTATATTAAGGCATATTCATGAGTTAGAATGGCCCAGTCAAAGCCCTAAATCCTTTAAGTCTTAAAGTAAAAGGTAATTCTACAAAGACTTGATTCAGTGGAGGTGAATACAAATTCACATCATACTTTTCAGATTTATATTTGCAAAACATTTTAAAAGCCACGAATCTTCTTTCTTCGAGTTCACAATTATACACCACTCTGTGTTGATCTATCACATAAAATCCCTCAAAATATTTTGAAGTTTGTGGTTGTAACGTGACAAAATGTGATAAATTTCAAGACATATTCAAGACACTGGATTATATCTTCTTCTTTATACCAGTCACACTAAAAATGATTCAATTGTGTTTTGTCTTATTTCAAATAATTATTTGACTGGGCAGATGTTTAACATGTTAATAAACATTTAGTCTTGCATTAATTTTTCTTCCAGTGTAGATATAAAGTTATCTTTTATATGTTCCATCCTCACACTTAAAGCTCATGGTGCTTTGACAAAAGATTAAACATTTTGCTTGAGATAATGAAGAAACCAGTCTCCTTTTTGTCGGAGCCCAGTTCATCAGACTGCAGCAGATGGGGAATATGCTCTGGCACATTGCTGGGTATCATGTTCTCCCTTTGGAAGGATGCAATGTGGTCAGCTCCGTGCCATGAAGGACCACTCCCATCGACCAGGCATTCCCCATCTTCCTTTCTCTTTTTCGTCAGCAGCTGCTCAGACCTTCCCTGCCTCGCAGCTGCTGGGAGGAAGAGGAGGAGGAGAGGGGAATGTTCTCTCAAAAAGCCCTGGCAGGCAGCCATTACAGTTTCCTGTTCTTCTCTTTCATCCCCTTGTGTTCATTTTGAGTAAATCAACAAAATGTTTGTCATAGATCCTCACTTCCATGGTTTATAAATGAGATCCAGTGGCTCATACTTCAATTTTTCCAGCATTATATGAGAAGCTCTGCTCAAAGCTCCCTTCATTCCTCACACGATTTCAGTCAGCTTCATGTTAAACTGTGAGGCACTTTATTTCACAGTCCTCAGAGGCAGCAGCCTGCCTCTGTGCTGCTGAGCAGCAGAGGCAGCGGTCACGTGATCGGCCCACTGAATGACATCATTGCAGAGAAACTGGGACAAAGAAGGAGAAGAGCAAGCACAGGGATGGACATCATGGACCTCTGCAACATGGACCCGGAGGCAGAACAAAGCTGCGGTGTGGTCTGCGCTTCGTGATGATTTCTGTGCACCAAAGCAAACATTTTGTGCCCTCATCCCCCAGGGATGCTCATTCCTCGATGCTGGGCTGTGCCTGTGATGCATAAGAAACGAGCTCTGTTCAGTCTGTTTCTACTTCATTCATTTGATGATAACATTTAGGCTGCACTATACGTACATTATAAGAATAAATGTAATGAAAGATGAAATAAATGGATTTAACCAGTAATGAGACGTCTGAGGGTGTTAAAACCAATGATTTTACAGCTTGAGAACAGGTCTGATGGCATTTCTATGAGAATGCAAACTACAGAGGAGATAAAGCAGAGGGAAGTGGGGCGCTGTGCGCAGCAGTGAGGTGGTGTTTTTGTTTTTTTCCACCCTGCCCTGCCGCTATAAATCCGTCTGCGCCGCCCTCCCGTTCAGCAGTTGTTGCATCGACCCCGTTGGGTACAACACGCGACGCGAACACCCCGTTTTCACCAAGCCTCTTTCTTGGCGTTTCTCTCCTTCTCCTCTTCCTCTCTAACCCGAATCGGAAACATGGTGAGTCTCCTCTAAACTGATTTGATTTTGAACCACAGATGAAGTAGATTTGCAGATTAATGCCCTCCACAGCCGGTGTCTCAGCTGTAGGACGACGTCTTAAGCATTTTTATTTATTTTTTTTATTATCTCCACATAACACTTTTTCTACCACATGGGAATATTTTATAAGATCAGATTCATGCTGCGCATTTTTAGTGGATTTAAGGTGAATCTGACTGATGCACAGATTGATCCGCAGTGATTGTGTAGAGATGAAAACAATGAACTAACTGGCGGCGTTCAGACGCACAGTGAGGACAATTATTCTGTTTCAATACAGAAGAACAACATTATTTTTTTCTAGTTGTTCATTTAAGTTTTAAATTTAACCTGTTTAATTGCTCCAATATAGCTTCTTATCCTTCCTTATGCCAGGGAGGGGCTGATGGAGACATTACTGCAGCTATCATTTTTTATTCATGAGATACAAAAAACAGACATTTTGATTTGAAAGCAGAAAGATTCAATTTTAGGCCTACAATTGCAGGGTGTATTGAAACATCTCAGCTAATTGAGCCTGTTTCTTGAGGAGTAATTAGCAGCTATAAAAGGGCAGATCTTTTTTTTTTTATGCTTGTTTTTGTCTTTGCTTCCAAGCATCTGTTGTGCACCTTTCAAGGAGAGCAAGGAATATTCCAGTTTGGTTCGTGCACCCGCCTGTGCACAATCAGATACATTTGCATGTGTGCTTATCCTTGCAAAAGAGACAGGGGTAACAAAGACAAAAGCACACATACACACACACAAAAATAGACTGGAGGACAACCAGGAGTGTCCTGCCTTTGCGGGGGTTGCTGTCAGGCTTTGTTTTGTGTGGATTGTGGTGCAGGGAGGTGCCTCCTCCTGCTGCATTGCCTCTCCTCCTCAGATAGGGGGAGCAGTTGTTCCCAGTGTTTATTTATGGTGAATTTGTAGGGATGGGTTTCATTCAAGAAAATGACTCGACTATGCTTTTCTCCTCTTTGTCTCCCCACAGCGTGAGTGTATCTCCATCCACGTTGGTCAGGCTGGCGTCCAGATTGGCAACGCCTGCTGGGAGCTGTACTGCCTGGAACATGGGATCCAGCCGGACGGACAGATGCCCAGTGACAAGACTCTTGGAGGAGGAGACGATTCTTTCAACACCTTCTTCAGTGAGACTGGAGCAGGGAAGCACGTCCCCAGAGCTGTGTTTGTGGACCTGGAGCCCACTGTCATTGGTAAGCAACATCACTTCTGGTTGAACAGAGGCTGGGCGGTTTCTAGTGAATTACTGGCAAACAAAAACTAATTCAGAGATTTAATGTCTCCTCAGATGAGGTGCGCACCGGGACCTACCGTCAGCTGTTCCACCCTGAACAGCTAATCACTGGTAAGGAGGATGCTGCCAACAACTACGCCCGTGGACACTACACCATTGGGAAAGAGATCATTGACCTGGTTCTGGACAGGATCCGCAAATTGGTGGGTAAATTTATATATTTTTTAAAGTTACCTTTAAAATAAAAAGTTAATCAACTCTCTCTCAATATCTGTGTCCTCAGGCCGACCAGTGCACCGGTCTTCAGGGCTTCCTGGTCTTCCACAGCTTTGGTGGAGGTACTGGTTCTGGTTTCACCTCCCTGCTGATGGAACGCCTGTCTGTGGACTACGGCAAGAAGTCCAAGCTGGAGTTCTCCATCTACCCAGCTCCCCAGGTGTCCACTGCAGTGGTGGAGCCCTACAACTCCATCCTGACCACCCACACCACCCTGGAGCACTCTGACTGTGCCTTCATGGTGGACAACGAGGCCATCTATGACATCTGTCGTAGAAACCTCGACATTGAGCGCCCCACCTACACCAATCTGAACAGGCTCATCAGCCAGATCGTGTCCTCCATCACTGCTTCTCTGCGTTTCGATGGCGCCCTGAATGTTGATCTGACGGAGTTCCAGACCAACTTGGTGCCATATCCCCGTATCCACTTCCCTCTGGCCACCTACGCCCCAGTCATCTCAGCTGAGAAGGCTTACCACGAGCAGCTCTCAGTGGCTGAGATCACAAACGCCTGCTTCGAGCCGGCCAATCAGATGGTGAAATGCGACCCACGCCACGGTAAATACATGGCCTGCTGCCTGCTGTTCCGTGGTGATGTGGTGCCCAAAGATGTCAACGCTGCCATCGCCACCATCAAAACCAAACGCACCATCCAGTTTGTGGACTGGTGTCCCACCGGTTTCAAGGTTGGCATCAACTACCAGCCGCCCACCGTGGTCCCTGGTGGAGACCTGGCCAAGGTCCAGAGGGCCGTGTGCATGCTGAGCAACACCACCGCCATTGCAGAGGCCTGGGCTCGACTCGACCACAAGTTTGACCTGATGTACGCCAAGAGGGCCTTCGTCCACTGGTACGTAGGAGAGGGAATGGAGGAGGGGGAGTTCTCCGAGGCCAGGGAGGACATGGCAGCTCTGGAGAAGGATTATGAAGAGGTTGGAGTCGACTCCATCGAGGGCGAGGGAGAGGAGGAAGGAGAAGAGTACTAAAAAGGATACAGAGAATCAGTTAAACAAAAATTACTGATTGCAATGTGTTCTTGAGTGCATTCCAAACAGAGATGTTTGTCCACCAACTGAAGTACCACTTTAGCTGATGAATAAAACTCCTGAAAATGTCAAGTTTGGCTTTGTTCAAATAAAACCTCTCTGATGTGAAATAGTTTGTCTTTTGTGTTGTTTACTTTATATGAATAATAATAATAATCATTAGTCATTAGGATATTTTTAAATTAATTCTAAAAATAAGTCTCCAGATGATAATTAGTTTATTAACAGATTCTTACACCTGCTGCAAGTTTAATGCATAACTAGCTTTTAGCTTTGCTGCAAAAAATGTAAGAAAAAAAATAATTAGAAAAAAGAAATATTTATAAAAATAATTATTTATTGTCTTAAATGAATTTATATTTTAACCCAAATTAATCAAACATTTTTATCATAAACCTGCAAATACAAAACAGCATTTTTATTTTAGCTTAACAGTCATGTAAATATTTATATAATACCGGAGGTGAAAAATAAACTCAAAATAGAAATGATTTTAAATAATATTTATTTGGAAAAACATGCAAATTCAGCTTTGTCCAAATTAAGGATTTTATGTTCAGATTTGCCTCAAGACAGTACAAAAAAATCAGCATTTCTTGAGCATACATTTAGGATGCTTGTTGTAAAGCTAAAATTACATGTGTGTGATGCTTTTATTCAAAACAACATGTTTAAAATGTATTAAAAGCCATCCTTGGAGTTTGCTGCTCAGTATTTGGCTGCGTGAGGCAGCAGATTTACAGTGGCCTGTCCTGCAGCAGAGGGCAGCTGTCGATGGTTCCTTGTCTGTTCAGGGAGTTCCAAAGCTTTGAGGCTCCTAAGCAGCCTTGAGACTTGCTGACCTGGGGCTCTTCAGATGCTGCAGAGTCTTCCTTCAGTGGGTGGTAGGACTTCAAGCGCCTTTAGGAAAAACAAAAGTGTAAATAGCTTTTTAAAGTCTGAATAAATCAAAACTAAAAGTACAAAAAAACTGCCTGTGAGAAATCTATGATAAAATAATACAGAAAAGAATAAATAAGTTCTAGTAAAGTTAACCATCCCAACGTAGGTATCACTTGGTTCGGGTGGGGAGCTGATGACCCAGACAGGATATTGACAAGCAGTGGAAGAAACACTTTGAGGATCTCCTCAAGTCATCACATCCACCAGAGTTTGAAGACTCAGTGGAAGGTGAAGCCATTACTCTGGCAGAGGTTGCTGAGGTAGTTAAAAATCTTCCTGAAAACAAGTTGCCAGGGGTGCATGAGATTTGCCCTGAGATGCTTAAGGCTCTGGACACTGTAGGGCTTTTGTGGTCATATGGACCACACCTCGTCAAGGTCACATGGGATGACACCTGGAGTAATGATTCCAGTTTTTAAAAAAGGGGACCAATAAGAGTGTTCCAATTATCAGAGGAGCACACTGCTTAGCCTTCCTGGGGAATGTCTACTTCAGGGAGTTGAGAAGGAGGCTCCATCTGATTGTCAAACTTGGATTCAGGAGGAGCACTGAAGAATTCACCTGGGTTAGATTGGCTGTACAGGGCACAGTTGCTGAGGAGATCATAGGAGTTCAATTAATTTTGTGGATCTGGAGAATGACCATGTCCTTTGAGGGACTTTGTAAGGGGTGCTGTTGGAGTACAGGGAGCCAGTGTCACTCTTATAGGCTATCTGGTTGTGTCTGCATTCTTGGCAAACAGTAGCTTGTTTCTGGTGTGGGTTGGACTCTTCCAGGGCTGCTTGTTGTATTAAATCCTGTTTATTGTGTTTATGGACAAAATTCAAGGTGCAGTTGTTGTGAGGGAGTGCCTGGTTTGAGAACCTCAGTGTCTTTTCTCTGATTTTTTTTTTTTGCAGATGATTAGGCTCTGTTCACGCCTTCAGCGTGCGCTGTAACAATTTGCAGCCAGGATGAGAGACAGCACCTCCAAATCTGTTGTCATGGTTCTTGAGCATAAAATGGGGCAATGTTCCATCTAGGTTAGGGATGAGCCACTACTTAAAGCAGCAGTTTTGGATCTCACTTGGCTGCACCTGTTGGAGACTAGTTGGACTCAAAATTTCAAGAAAATAGGCATTTGGGCACAAGGTGGGTTGAGATGGGTATGATGTGGGTGGAAGTATGCAACAAAATAATGTGCACAACCTACAATACAGTTTTGTAAACTGTGCACATGAAAATAGGTTGTAATTTTCTAAAACTGGCCACCCAAAACAGATGCACAGCTGGTAGCAAACATTCAGAAATCAGTGAGAATGAAAACTTGGCTTTTTTCTCACATTTTTGTTTTTCCTAAAGTCGCGGCTCAGAGAGATACTGAGTACTCAAAAGTACTCAAAAGTACTTCACAGCACGTCTTTAAAAAAATAGAACTATTCTTCCAATAATGTAACCAGCAATTATTAAAAGAATGAAAAAAGCTTGCTGGCTTGCATGCCAAAGTTTTAGACAAAAATCTTTCCAGCTCTGTTTGCACTTGAAGCATGTGTTGGGGAAAGTCTCAGTGACTACCACACCAAAACATAGCTCAATATCTTCTAATGATGGCTAAGTTAAAACCATTTTTGTGTTGGCTAGTGTTCATTAGCTGTGAAAGCTTGAATGGGGGTTAAATCCAAAACTTAATCAGTTATTTGTTGTAGATATACAGGTACATCCATTGATTACTTTGTGAGAGTTTCATTAAAATCTGTTCAGTGGTTCACGAGATATTTTACTAAAAGACAAACAAAACACACAGAGGCAAACACATGATCACCTGCTTTTCATGGTGGTGAGCAATAATGCATTGATATTTATAAGTTTGATCAAATTGTGTAAAAACTGATATTCAAAATATATTTATCTTACTTGTAAGAGAATGCAACTATTCCTATGGCTACAACAAGTACCAGGACACCCAACAGCATGACGATGGGGCCAGATGAGGGCAGACCCGAGCCTGGAACAAAGGTCTCAGTGTCAGTAAGGACACAAGACACAAGACGTCCTATGAGCTTATATATTGTATTTATGTTGCGTACCCATGTCAATGTTGACTTTGGCACTAGTGGCGGCTAAACTGACATCATTTGCCATAGAAACATTTATACAATAGACCCCAGAGTCGTTGAAGAAGTGACGCAGCACGAGCTGGCACTCTTTTGAAGGTTCCACCATGTTACATGACGTGTGAATCGGCTTCAGGCACTCTGCATCCAGAATCACACTGCACACTTCTTTTGGAAAACTGTGGGAATAAGAAAGCCCAGTAAGTGAAGTCTTTGCTGAAAGAAATCAGTGAAACTTTATTTGTTCTGTTGCTGATTTGATTTGTAGCGCAGGAGTACTCACCTTCCCTGACAGGTAACAGTGATGTCTAAAACATTGGTGCTCTTTCCAAGAGTTGCCATTAAACTGTTATTCATTTGCACAATCTTTACTTTTTCAATACCCTCTGGAAACAAAAAGACAGAGAGAAGAGTTCCTTTTAAAAAAAGAATCCTTCACTATTTTGGATGAAAATATCAGTAATGGAAAGTGACTCACCAAAAACTTCAATGCCAGTGCAAAAGGAGCCATATCTATATATGACACAGTCATCATGATCAGCTGGTTTGTCGTCAGCTTCTCTCTTAGTGACAACAAAGGCTGCAGCTTGGCCTGTTAGCACCAAGCCTCTCTTCACATCTAATGAACAAAAACAGGAAATTGTTACACTTTTATTTATTCATTTTATTATTTATTTTACCATAGAAAACTCACAAAGAAGGCACTTTCTCATCCAGCTTTAAAAAGTTTGCAAAATCTAATTAAAGTAAATAAAATATAGATATTGATAAAAAGAAACTTTGTGATTCAAGTAGAACCACCTTTAGCAGTAATAACTTGAAGTATTCATCTTCTATATACACCTATCAGGCTTTCACATTGGTGGAACGGAACCTTGGCCCACTGTCCTTTAAAACATTGCCTTAGATAAATATGGTAGATGGAGATTAGATAAATTACATTTTCTGTAAAAATATGGCGTGAATGATGTGCGCTGAGGGAATTTGCTGAAACCTGCTGAAGAAGAAAGTTGTTAAAAGTTCAAATAAGCAGAACAGAAATTAAAATAAGTAAAACAGAGGCTAGGTCAGCAAACAGCAGGAAACAGCTGAAAAACAGGCAAAATGCTACAAAGCAGCAGAACAGTAGCTAAAATTAGCTAAAGAGTAGTCAAACTGATCAAAATGGATGCTGATATTAGCAACACTGTAAGCAAAAGAAGCAGAACAGGTGCTAAAGCTAAAAGCGGCAAAACAGTAAGTAAAATTAGTAAAACTGCAACTAAAAGCTAGAAGTAGGAGAATGGTAGCTAAAAGATAAAAGTAACAAAAAACAAAATTAAAAGTTATAAAAAAATTTAAATTAAAATCATTGCACACTATTCATGTTTAACTGATATATGAATGGTTAAAATCACAGGTGGAAAGTAACTGGAATCTATACTTTTACTTTCATTTGAGTATAACATTTGAAATCCCGACTGCTACCGAGTAAAAAATGTGAATGTAAAATCAGCAGGAGAAAAAAAAGAGCACAGTAAGCCTGCAGTGACTGGATCTGCTCCTTACCAGTCAGACGGTCTATGATCTACTAGAAGTGAAGCAGCAAAGTCACAAAGGAGGAGCTTCTTTGTTAAATAAACCCTCAGACATTGTATACAAACCCCAACAACTCAGTGAGCTGATCCATCCACTGCCTGGAGTGAAACTCAGCAGACATGTGTTTGTCAGCATGTCACCTATCAACTGGCGGACAGCTAAACTTCCATCACAACTTCTGTCCAAGTCAAGCTAAAGGTAATGAAATAAACTCATGAAACTCCTGTCCGCCATGTTTAAGAGACACTCTGGCTCCAAGTTAAAGGAAGGAAGCTGCTTCATTCTGCTCTTAGCTCTGTTAGCTCAGAGAGACTCAGACCTGCAGCCTGTGGTGGTGACTTTAAAGCATACTGTATTGTTGTTTTGTAACTTAAAACAAGGCTTTCGTAGTTTAGCAAGAGACTTTGTGGAAATTAGTCAGACATCAGAGTCTGACACTGCTAATGTTGGTTAGCTCTGTAGTAACTGATAGGCTAACTAGTTATTATTTTTTTCTGACTCTATAACATCACGTGATGATAAACAGAGAGCATCATTAACTCCTAAAGTCCCGTCTGAAAACATGTCAGAGAATCAATAAGTAGAAAGGACCTGCTCTAATTAAAACATACAGCCTGACGAAAAATAATACTGAACATACTGAGAATAATTTTTTTTTAATTATTTGATAACTATAATTACAGTCTGCTCTCTCAGTAGACCAGCTATATTCACACATCAGGAATATTTTTAGTAGGACATATCCAATCAGCAGCTGTCTGAATGTTAAAGGGATAGTTCAGTTATTTTGAAGAGGCTGTGTGATCAGTTTAATTTATGGTTCTGTAATTATAAGTGGGCTAAGGTCAATAATCTGTGGGAGACATCATGAAATGGGTAGATTTCAAGTTTAATAAGTTGTAGATGTACATTCAATGAAAACTTTCTGAGCATTTCATTGAAATCTGTTCACTGGTTAAAAAGATTTTTTGCTAACAGACAGACAAACACACAAACTCACATACAAAAACATAATAAAAACACACAGACAGGCAAAACCTTATTGCCCACCTTTTACCTTTTGGTGGCAGGTGATAAAAAGTGAGCAGATGACTTCCTGTCAGCATGCAAATACTGGTGTTAAAATGTTAAAGCAAGACACAGAATTTCCTTTTCAACCTTGGCCTGCTTGGTAAACATCTGTGCCTATTAGAAGATTTGCATCACATTTACATTTAAGGAAATGAGCTGATTTTCTTATCTTGTTCTTCCTCCACTGCTATGCTGGTGAGCTTCAACTCGACATGTTAGATTATTAACTTTAGTTAACCTGGGATTTTAGTATTTTTTTTATTATTTTATCATGTATATTGCGGCGAAAAAAAATGTTTTAAACAACTTACCAAACGCCGCAGCAGGCTTAGACATGGGTGCATACTGAAGGTTTGTTAATCTTTTTCACCGTGGACTTTATTGCTCCATTTCACAGGCTTAAGACGATCAAAACACTTACTTTGCTTGGTGTTGCATTTCTTATCACTGTGCAATGGTATTTCGCTATGGTATTTCCATCAGAATTGTTACGATCAACAGAAAGTTGCTCACCCATGTTCACCCCACCAACATGACACAGGCCCTCTAACTGCACCTGCACACACTCAAACCAATAGCACTACCACACCCAAAGTGCCGCCCACAAGGCAGATGCTACCATGCCCACACATGACAGCACAGAAAAGGTAAGCCATTAGAGAGAGAGAGAAAGGGAGGAATAATATATGGCTCCTATGTACAAGTGGCTTACTTGGTGCAAACTTGTTCCCTGCCTCACTGGCAGCAGGCAGCTGGTTGAAAGGTGATGGAGTTTCTGCCACTCTGGCTGGTTCCTGTGCAGACTGAGTGATGGAGGGGGTGGAGGCCTCCCCCTCAGTGCTGTCCTCCTCTGTGTCAGAGGGAACCACGCTGACACCCAGAGCAGCTGGCTTGGTGGAAACCAGTAAGGGTATCGCAGACACCACTGCAGGAGCTTTCACTTCACATAGAGATGACAGAATTAGTGTTGCATTTAAAAAATAAAAAGGAAGTGATACAATGTAGCACTGCTTCTTGCCTTTTTTTTTATAATAATCTGGTTTACAGACCTTTCAGTGAGCGGTCTGTATCAGAAAGGTTAATTTTTATGAACTGACAATAATAGATAATGAAAAAGTTAAATAACACATGCAGGCCAACCTTCATGTTAGTTAGATCAAGGCATAAATTAGGTCTTCCAATTTAAACAGAACCCTCTCTGTGATCACTGACTGAAAGCAGGTCAAAGCAAAAGATATGTTTGTGTGAGCTGAGCTAATTTGCTTGGCCTATGACTCCTGCCAAATTATCCAAATCAATAAGTAACTCACAGAATTAGACATTATACAGGTAAAATTAAACTATATATATATATCTAGCAGGCACTTCCTCAAGCTTCACTTCAAGCTCAGGTCCTCTACCAGAGGCCTGGGAGTTTAAGGCTTCTCTTTGGTATCTTAGCTGTTCCTAGGACTGCACTCTAGGTTATAGTCATAGTTTTCCAGTTCTCAGTCCAGCCCTCTCTAGCCACTGGTAGGATTTGTTGATATCAGTGACTTCCTCAATCTGCTGGTGGTACATGTTGTGCAGGGTCTTGTCTTTCCATGAGGGTTCCTCTTTCTCCTCTTCCACATTGGGTTTCTACTGCCTGACACATTTATTTAGCAGATCATCATTGGGGGTTTTTTCCAGGATGGATGGATGGAAATGATATTGTTTACATAATTTAATCAATGTAAAAACAAAAATACAACTAGAAAAATTTTATTTATGTGAAAGCTGAGTGCTGAATGACTGCTGAAATCTGCTGAAAAACTTGAAACTGAGTCATTAAAGCTGAAAAAACATAGAGCACTCACTAAAAGATAAAAAAGCAGGACTCTAGTTAAGAGCTAAAAGAAGTAAAAGGCTAACTAAAAGCTAAAAGTCTTAAAAGGCTAAGTAAAAGTAGCAAAAGACTAGCTAAAAGCTCAAAGTAACATAAGAACACAGAAACAGAATAAGATGTTGAAGCAGAACTCAAAGAGATCAACATTTCTGAAGAATTTCAAAAGATCTAATGTATTTCTACTGGAATATATTTAAATAAAGTTAAAAATTTTGAAAAATATAAAAATGAGAAAAACTAGTGCTGAGTCTGCTTTCACACAATTACAGTAACTAATGTCACATCAGCAGAGCAGAACAGCCTTTCACCTCAGGTCTACTTGGACTAGATTAAACTTGGGAAGAGCTAAAACTTTTAAAGTTTTTTTTTTAAGGAGCCTTTGTTGCACAGCAACTCTGCATCTTTCTAACTTTACCTGCCTGTTAATAAAACATGAGCCGCCTCCCATCAGGAGGTCAAAAGCTTTTTAATTTCTATCTAAAAACTATTCCAGTTTGTGAGCAAGCAGGTTTGTGGTTCTGACCTGTGGTGGCCTGGTCAGCAGGTGGCTCAGGGGCAGGGGTTGGTCTGTCAGATGGAGGGTCGCAGGCCTTATCTGGGATGACTGCCTGGATCACCACCTGTGGTTTGTATGAGCCTGAGTCCACGTACGTGTGAGTGACGGTCAGCTCTCTGGATATGAGGGCTCCGCTCTCGTCCCCAAAGTCCCAGTTGAAGGTGATGTCTGCATTGCTGAGGTACTCGCTGGGGTCATGGAGAGTAATCGTAAAGGCGATCGCCCTGTTCTGCACAAAGCGCATGTCCCTGGCCACAATGTCATTTACTTGGTCCAGGGAGACAGCAAACGGGATCTGATCTGAGGATGACATCAAATAATAGGTCATAGGTTAACGTTAAAGGAGTTCAGTATTCTTGCAGGCTGCAGAAGGTTTGGTTTTTGGGTCAAGAATCCCACTGTGAATAATTTTAAGATTGAGAAGGGTTTTTACATTTTTAGGTGAAACTTGTAAAACTTCCCACCTGGATATTTTGTATAGTTAGAAACTAACCGGTGATGGAGAACTGTGTGGAGGCATATCCCAGAGGAATAAACTTCTCCTTGCTTCGGTAGTGATAGATAACAATGTCCATGGTGTAGGAGCCCAGAGGGATGTTGTCTGTGTCAATGGTCAGGGATGAGGAGGGCCCGTCGGCCACTTGCCAGTACTGACCTGCCCAAAGAGCGGCACAGGGAGAAAAAAATCTACTTTTGTTTGCTGACTGTTACAGTCAGCAGACAAAATACTTAACCTGATTCTGCCTGTCTGCCTGGACAGGACATTTAATGAGTCAGTTTTCAAATCATTGTTCAGTTTGATATCTCAGAGAGCTCCACTCACCCCAGGTCTTCCACACAAACACATAAGCTGGTTTCCTGTCCTTCTTTACTGCGGTTCCATCAGGAAAAACAAGCTTCCAGTCCGGGTCCTGTGCTGGATAAACTGGCTCAGACTTCAGGTACTTTGTCCCTGGAACCAAAGGTGGAAAGTAACAAATTACTGTACATTTTCTTGCATTGCTGTAAGTGAGCAGTGGTTCGGTGTACTTTATGAAGTATGTTTTAAAACCTGTACTTTTACTTGAGTATGGTTTGTTTTATTGTATTCAGTTACATTTTAAATCACATCCACTACTGAGTAAAACAAACAATCAAAAAAATCTCATCAGGTGAAAATAAAATGACATTTTATATATTTAAATGTCATACTGACATTTACCTGTTTGTAAGAAACACAATAATATATTGAAAGTGATTTTACCAGATATTTCCAGACCCCTAGACAAATGTTAACTGCATTCAAAGTGATTACATTTCATCCTGAGGGGACCATGAACCATGATCCCACTCCATCTTGAAACTGACGAACAACAAGCTAAACAAACCATGTTGTGCAAAAGCGAAAAAGTTTAATTTAGCTAATGTACCATTCTTTCACACCTGTGTGTTGTTATTGAGAAAGACTTGTTTTATAAGCCTAAAATATGTCATAAATCAGGCCCTTGTTTGGTTAGCTGTTAGCTAGCCTGCATAAAGACTTCTGCCCTTTTCTTCATACTCCGTGCTCTGACTGACCTCACGGCTGATAAACTGGAGAAGCTTTGACCCCTCCACCCCACCACCACACAGGTATTACTAAATACAGGAGGTAAAAGCAGTGAAATGATGGGTTTTTCACTGTGGTGTAAGGTGTACCTGGGTGTGGTTTTATGGTCTTTCTCCCAAAATGTTATTAATTAATTTTTTCCACAAAAATAGCTATAACTCAGTCATTCTTACAGATATTGAGCTCAAATTTGATGTGGTAGTGGCTGAGAATCATTTACAACACATACTCCTAGTGCTAACAGGTCAAGGTTTGATTAAAGCAGCTGCAACTCTGTCATTTCTCATTATACGATGATCTAAAGCAGTGTTTCTCAACCTTTTTTGGGCCAGCGCCCCCCTATCCATTATCAAGGCCTCTTACCGCCCCCCTCCCACCCCCCACC
>NC_051437.1:4750695-4758806 GCF_001649575.2 Kryptolebias marmoratus | reverse complement strand
GATAACAATGCGCTCACGGTGTGTCCTTCAGAGGAATTAACCCATGTAAGAGAAATAAATAATTCCAAGGGTAATATCACTAAAGGGAGCGTTCCTTTCTCAAAGTTTACAAAGTAACTGCCACGTGGGACAAATTGTAAAAACGATAATCTGATGTCCCGTTCTCCTGAAGGCAGCACGGAGCTGCACCTAAAAGAAACACCATTTATACAGCTGCAGTTCTGTAACGGTTTCAATATTTTAGGCCACAATATTTTTGCAAGTAGTTCAAAGTTTAAACTGATATTGTTGTGAATCTTTTGTGTAAACTTTACCTTCAAGCAAACGCCCCCCAAAAGAATATCAACGCCCCCCTTTTGAAAATATTGCTGCCAGCGCCCCCCCGTCATCCTCTCAACGCCCCCCAGGGGGCGGTACCGCCCCCGTTGAGAAACGCTAATCTAAACGATAAACAATAGTCTAAATCTCAGGAAAGGCAGTGGTTAAAATTCACTCCTTAAGGAGTAGGCCATAAATGCATTGTGTGTGTGTATATGTGTATTTGTATATGTTACCATTGACTGTGCAGTCTTCAGCCCACACCACGCTCCCATCAGGCTGCACCTTCTGTTTGTGGGGAAACTCCAGGTCGATGGTGAAGGTGACTTTGGCTCCGGTCAGAGTCGGTGAATCATTCCCAACATTAAAACTGACTCTTCCACCTGCAGCCAGAGGAACAGGAGACACACACATTCATATATATGTCAACCTGAGGAACATTAGAAACATGTAGCCTCCTTTATATTCAACATTACAATACACACACACACACACAAACACCTTTCCAGGCATCTTTGAATTGCTGGTCACCATCCTTCCAGATGGGGTACATCTTTGTGTTCCATGACAGGTAGCGAGTGAAGCGGTTTTTGGGTTCTGAAATATTGAGAGTAAAATACATCAAACAGAATGAATAAACTTTGGCAGACACACAGTTTAAACCAGATTTTTACACACACTGAAGAAAATGACAGAACCATTTTGTTCTTACTCTCTGACAATAAATCAGGCTAAACCTTTCCTGGTTTAGGTCAGTTAGGATTCCAAAATTTTCTGAATAATGAAAGAGTGTTTATTTTATTTTTTTAATTTATTACTTTTTTCAAGGTCCCAAGTTTACATACAATTTCTTAGTATTTGGTAATGTTGCCTTTAAGCTGTATGATTTGGGTCAGATGTTTTGGATATCCTCCCACAAGCTTCTCACAATAATTTGCTGGAATTTTGTCCTATTCCTCCTGACAGAACTGGTGTAACTGAGTCAGGTTTGTAGGCCACCTTGGTCACACACCATGAAATTGAGATCAGAACTTTGTGATGGTCACTCCAAAACATTGACTTTGTTGTCCTTAAGTAACTTTGTAGCTAATGTGGCAGAATGCTTAGAGTCATTTTCCATTTGAAGACACATTTATGTCCAAACTTAAACTTCAAGGCTGATGTTCTTTTCTCATGAGGCCATCTATTTTGTAACCTGAAGAAGTCCATTCTGCAGCAAAACACCCCACAACATGATGCTGCCACCACCATAATTCACAGTTGGGATGATGTTCTCAGGCTTGCATACTTCAGATTTTCTTCTAATATCTGTTATCTTGGCTAATTTCTTTAGATTTTCCCATTATGTCCCACAAGGAAGCAGTGTGTTTGAGGTGGGCCTTACAATGTATCTACAGGTGTGGCTCTAATTAACTCAGATGTTGTCAACTAACCAATCAGAAGCTTCCAAAGCCATGACATCATCATCTGGGTGTTTCCAAACTTTTTAAAGGCACAATAATCATGTAAACCTGTGGCTGTGAAGAAAGTAAAAATAAAACCTCTAAAAACTTATCTCTCTCCTTACTTTTAATTTAACAAATAGAAACAATTTAAGGAATTCTAACTGACATGAAACAGGAAAGATTTAGTCTCATTTAATGTCAGGAATTGAGAAAAAAAGATTGTCTTCTTATACAGTGTATGTAAACATCTGGTTTCATATCAGTTCAAGCATGCAGTTATTGTAAAAGAATGCAGCAATCTGATTATAAAAAAATTGAAACATCAATAATCTGCTCATAAACTACAATAAATAAGTAACCCCTCTGAAACATACTGTAAAACTGACTGAAGCTGCTCAATAAACTTTAATCCTAACATAATCTGGTTTGAATCTCTCATGTGACGCTGATCTGAGAGCAGTGTACAGGATTATACCTTTACAGATCAGCTGTGTCACAGGGCAAAATCCTGAAGAAATATCCTGACTCATGACTGAAACGTAACTGAGTCACACTTTTGAATAAGAGCATAAATTGTTTTCAAACCATTAAATTAAAAATGTATTCTTTTTTTGATTACCTGTGAATTTGATACTAACCTTAGACGTTTGTATTCTTGTAATGAATTTATGCCTATGTCTGTGTAAATGTGTATGTCTGTATGCCTGTCTGTTAGCAAAATATCTCATGAACAGGTAAAAAAAAATAAAACTCTCTGAAAGTAATCATTGGATATACATCTGTTAACTTTTGGACTTGATTCAAGAAGGTCACCACAGCTAATCAACCTGACAAAACAAAGAAATGGCTCTAACTCAGTCATTTTTAAGATATTGAGCTAGAATTTGATGTGGTAGTAGCTGAGAGTCATCCCCAACACATTCTCTGAGCGCTAATAGGTCACTGCAACATCTTTGTTTAAAACTTTGAGATGTTATCTGGCAGATGATAAGCATTCCTTCAAGAAACGTTAGTTTCATTTGTTTATATTTTTGTTGAAAGGAAGGTTTGCTTCTAGTGTTTCTTAAAAAATACTTTAAAATTAATTTAAATCAAAATTTAAAAAAAGAAATAATTTCAGAGGAAATTGATGAATGTAAAAGAAGAGTTACTAAAAGAAGCAAAATCTTAGCTAAAAGTAGCAGCGAAAAGCCAAATGTTGTAAAAAGCTAGGTAAAAAAAAAGTAAAAAAGAGCTTTAGCAAAAATAGCAAAATGGTTACTAAAAGTAGCAAAAGGTTAGCTTAAAGCTGAATGTAACAACACTGCAGCTGAAAGTTAAAAGTAACAGAATGGTTGTTAAAGAGCACATTATGTGCAATGCCTCAACTAAAACTTGTGATGATAGCAAGTTAGGAAAACTAGCTGATGTTATTTAATGTGTGTTCCATTGTTGTTGTTTTTCCTTGTCTATTTATTTTCTTGTTTGTGTTTGTAAAATCAAATTTCCCCCTTTAAGGGATAGTAAAGCTGAACTCTGAGTATTTAAAAAGCTGGTTGATGTGCAAATTTAACAGCTACGAGTATTTTAAATTGCACTTTTTATTGATTTGATACATAAGTAAATGTGATAACAAATGTTCCACATTAACTTGGCTTTTTATCCTAATAATACACAATAATAAAATTTCCAATAAAACACTCTAAGTTCTGCATTCTTTTATCTTTATGAGCAGATAAAAATAATTTGACAGCTTTGTGAAGATTAATCACAGCATTAGAATCAGCTTTTTCACTCATAAATTTAAAGATTAGCCCCAAGCTGCAGCTTTGTGTTAGAACAATGTTTATTGTTGTTTTGTAATAAAGAAATCATACTTCCTCTATACTCACTCGCCACAGTTTGTGAAGCTGCGGCCAACAGTACGAACAGCACGGCAGACGTCCTCATGGTCAGGCACCTGTTCCTGGTGAAATGTCCCTTTAATGAGCAGCAGGCAGCAGCGGCGTGTCTTTATAAACTCTCTGAAGTTTCAGCTGCAGGAACACCTCCCTCCTGCTGCTGAAGCGCCCCTCCTTCAGGAAAACTTCAGGCCTCCTGGACTGACTGGGATTCAGTCGGCTTCCTGCGGGCAGGACATCGCGTCGTCACACACAGTGTTTGAAAGTCCCACTTCAACTTTTCAAACAGCTCCACTGGATCATGAAGCTGTGAGCATCAGCTGAACTAAAGAAAAAGTACAAATTCTGCATCTGTAATGCTGAGATTATTATGAGATAGGAGCAGCTTTGAGACCTAAAAATGGAGTAAACATCATAAAACATCATGAGTCTACACTTAGATGAAACAGGAGCAGACTTTGTGGTCGTCTGTGTTCAGATAAAGACTAACGTTTGGTGAAAACCTGGCTTGGATTTCAGAAATGGTACATGTTTCTAAATAATTGCTTCAGTTGTGTTAAATCTTATAAACCGCTCACTTTGTTTATTGTGTGAAAACTGATTTTTGTCTGCAGACTTTGGGCCATTTTAACTATTCAGATGCCAAAACAGTCAAAACTTTTACACTGTGCAAAATATTAGACTTTATTAGAAAACATTTCCTCATAAAAATACATTAAGATCTCCTAATTTCCTTCGAAGACACTATTTATGAAATCTGCATCAAAAGACTTGCTCTATTCTTGTCTTCTTATGCTTTTAGGTAGTTTTGTTACTTTTGAAAACATTTTGCTACTTTTGGTCTTTAGCTACCATAGTGTTTTGCTGCTTTAAGCTATGATTTAGCTATTTCAAGTTATCAATTTGTTTTTTTTTTTATCTAATTAGCATTTTCTCCTTTAACCTTTAGCTAGTTTTGTACTTTTAGCCTTTGTTGTGCTTCTTTGACAACTCAGTTTCAGCTTTTCCAGGAAAGGCCTTTAATAACTGAGCCCTTAACCTTCACACTGCAGTTATACATAAAAGTATATTTTTTCAGTTCATTTAGCTTTTATTGTTTAAGTGACACAGTTTATAAAACTGTAACTTACATAACAAATCACTCAAAAACACATGAAAAGAAGTTTTGAATGTGGAAGGTTTTAGGCTGCTCACTGACACACCTAAATCCACTGAAATGCAAATGTTATTATCTTTAAAGATTCAAAACATAAAGTTGATGCCTTGATTTATCCCTGTGGAGTTACAGTATGATTGTCATCTTTTAACTAAAAATAATAAAATTCTCTACATCCTTCAAGTTATTGATATTATTAAGCTCTTAAAATCTAAAGCATTTATATTATTCGTATAGATGTTGCACACTGTTAATATTAAGTATTGCACCCTCTGTGTTTAGACACATTAATGCATGTATATAATTAAAGACCCAGCATGCTTTGAAGGAATGCATATCACCCACCACTAGTTTTAATCTAAAGTCATTTTCTGATGAGAAGGGACAAAGTTTTAGCCAATCTGGTCAAACCTTGGAAACAACATTAAGCACGATCTTGTGTGAGAGTTAGAGAGATATGTCAGCTTGGAGTACGTGTTGTGAATGACTCTCAGCTACTACACACCAACCTTTAGCTCATAGGTGTCAAACTCCAGGCCTCGAGGGCCCCTGTCCTGGAAGTTTTAGGTTTTTCTGCTTCAACACACCTGATTCAAAAGGTTTAATGACCTCCTCACCAAATCATTAAGTTCTCCAGAAGCCCATCCACAAGCCATTCATTTAAACCAGGTGTTTTAAAGCAAGAACCCGTCTAAAACATGCAGGAGAGCTGCCCCAGAGGAACAGAGTTTGACACGTGTGTTTTAGCTCATATCTGTTAAATGAACTGAGTCAGAGCCATTTTTTGCTGGCTGGTGTTCATTGGCTGATGTTCAGTTGACATACTTCCACTGTTTCATATCTGAGAGTCTCATAAAAGTTTGTGCAAAGGTTTAGCAGGCTTTTTGCTAACAGGACACACAGAAACACTATTGCTCTCTTACTTTCAGCAGCAGGCGATAATTATACAGTTCTGCTTGGCTTTGCTTATGTTCACTTGGCAACCTTGCACATTTCTTCTTCCCTCCCAAAATGAACAAAAGTAATTTGTGAAATTGCTTCATTCAAGTGTTTAAAGCTCTGGTTAAATTTGAAGCGTTACAGAATGACTGATCCAGGGAGTCCTACTTGCGTGATCTTAAGTACAGTCATCTGACCCGGCCTGGTCTGAGTCTGATTAATCCTAATTATGAGCAGATTTACCCTGAACTCGTGCTGTTCCAGATGCCATTGCTTTCTTGTTTTGGAAAACGTTTTAAACATTATAAAATGTAAAAGCTTTGTTGTCTGTGCTTCAGGTAAAACTTGGTAAAACTAATGCAATGTTACATGAAAATCTACTGTCTGAAAGGCTCATGCGTGTTGGCAGGGGTCGTTTTATGTCATTAGAACAATAAGTCACACATGCGCAAAGGAAAAAAAATGGAAAGAATGCAAAGTTAATGAGGATTATTGAGCCTCTTGTGACTCTTTAAATTCATTCAGCTTTGTCCACAACTTTAAAGTCAAACTATTAAGAGTTTTTTTGTCTGTGTATCATATGCCACACTGAAACAGTGTTTAAACCTCTTTCTAAAACAATGTCAGCATTCACAGCAAATCCTGCTCAGATGGGTTTCAACTGTCTTTGTGCTGACCGTGAACTTCCTAACTCCCTGCACGCTCCGTCTCTAACATGTACAGAGATCTGTCTTTTTTATCCAGCTGTCTGTTTGCTTTACCCACTCCTGTTCAGTGCTGGGGACTGGTACCGTTTTAGCCCGGTAGAACAGGAATCCTCTGTCTGTGTCTGTATGGAGGCCAAAGCCACAGAGACTTCACATCCATGTTGCTTTGTGGACTGAAGCTCTAAAGTCTTGTGTTTGCATGTTGGGCTGTTAAAAAAACATCCAGGTTCAGTTCACTTAACGGAATGATGACAGATTTTAAATCTCTTCTTTGTTCTCATCTTCATTCCACTAAAAATTGACCAACACCCGAGTGTTACAATTTTAAATCACCTGCTGCAAAAAAGGGAAGGTCTGTGTGTGAATTTGTTTTTCTGTTAGCAAAATATCTCATGAACCAGTAGACATTTGAATTGAACTCTCAGAAAGTGATCATTGGGTGTACATCTAAAACTGATTAACCCCATTTAAGATGGTCGCCACAGCTAATCAACCTTAGCCAGCACAGATACGACCCTAACTCAGTCAGATATAGAGGTGCATAGGTGTGGTAGTAGCTGATTTTCATGTCCTTGGTATATTTTGAGCACTAACACATCTCACAAGTTCTCACAATACTGCATGAGCTCAGTTAACAAGTTTGACCAAAACTGCTTTAATACTGTTCCTCCTTACCATAAGAGGATTTTAGTGTAAAAGTCTGGCATGAAAGGCAGTTGACGATATGCATTCCTTCAACAAATACTAGGCCTTTCATTCAATATAAGCTTTTAAATTTCCAGAAAAATGCATCAGAGTCAGATCAGCTCTATCAGTTCTCTGTAATCACCTAAGAGATGAAGCCTAGCTTGGAAAAAAGAAAGTTCACCAGCGTCTTTCACTCCAAGTCTTACATATCAGGACATAAAAAAATGATCTGGTCTTTATCTAAAATTAACCTAATCTGACATCAAGCGAACAAAAATACACAACAGATTGGACTGTGTCATTATTTATTAAACAAAAGCTAAGCTAAAATGGAAACACCTGTGTGTGAATAAGTGTGTCCTCCTCCTGATCCAGCAGCTTGTAGAACCTTCTTTAACAGCAATAAATCTCTGTTGTGGTTTTCTGTGGGATTTTATCTGTTTCACATATGATTGTGGAGGGATTTCAGTCCACTCTTCTTTCCAATATGACTTCAGTTCATTGAGGGTTGTAGATATTTGTTTCTGCTCGGCTCTCTGAAGGTCCAACCACAACATTTCAGTCAGATTGAGGTCTGGACTTTGAATGGATCATTGCAGCATCTTGATTCTTTCCTTTCTCAGTCAAGAAGATTTGCTGCTGTGTTTGGGCTTGTTGTCCTGATCGTCACATTTAACTCTAGATTCTTTGTTCTGTATGAAGTTCATGATCAACTCAGTGACTGCAAGGAGGCCAGGTCCTGTGGCTGGAAAACAAATCAATCAATCAATCAAATTTTATTTGTATAGCACATTTCAGCAGCAAGGCATTTCAAGGTGCTTTACATAATTTAAAAAAAAACCCAAAAACCCCAAAACAAAATAAAAACAGCATGTGACATTGAATAAACAGTAAGAAAGAGACAAACATCAAAAACCTGCACTCTAACCCTAATTTAGCCATAAGCAACTCTAAACAGGTGGGTTTTAAGTTGAGATTT
>NC_051437.1:4737891-4748530 GCF_001649575.2 Kryptolebias marmoratus | reverse complement strand
AGTGTGTGACCTTGAGTGTGTGTTGCTTGTTTGACATGTTGTGTTAGACCAAAACTCTCTAATATATTAAACAGATTTTTTGCCCCTCGGTCTTGGGGGCTGTCAACATGAATGTTGAAATCACCGACAATTATTAAACAATCATAATCAATGCATATGCGATTCAACAAACCTGAATCGCCAAAGATGGAGCTGTGCATTATGGGTAAACAGCTCTACTTTGTTCCCCTCTGTCCAAGGGACATTGTTCCAGAGGTCTTGTACTTCAATCAGATCACACTTTATAAACCTAAGTGCTGCCATGTTGTATTTAGAGATAAATGGTTTTCTCCTGCAACAAGCCATACTTGTTCAATTTATTTCTAATTCTACTGTCATGAACTCTGAACTTTAACCTTTAACCTGCTAACTGAGACCTGTAGAATCTGAGATGGTGCTCTTGGGTTTTAGGTCATTTCTCTGAGCATTGCACAGTCTGACCTTGGGGTGAATTAGCTGGCACGTCCATCCCTGGGAAGATTGGTAGCTGTCTTAAATGTTTTCCACTTGTGAAAAATCTTTTTCATTGTAGACTTATGGACTATTACTTATGAATTATTTGAAAATGTCCTTTTACCTTTTCCAGTTTGATGACAGTAACAGCTGCTTCTCTAAGGTCATTGCTGATGCCTTTCCTCTTTGGCGTTGTGTTAACACACACCTGTACACTCCAGAGCAGCAAACTTACCAAACTCCTGCTTTTATAGAGGTGATAACACTGATGATGATCAGTTAATCAATACATTTGATCACCAGCTCCTGGATTTTCCTGAACCTCTTAAATCATGTAAAAGTAGCAAGAGTAAATTTGGTTTCAACCACAGTTTTCTCATTTTTTCATTGTTTTTCTTTAATATATAATGACATGGTGGGGTCTGTTGTGTGTTTTTGTCCTTTTGTGGTTCATTTTGAATGATTTTAGAAGACAATGAAGGCCAGATCCTTTTCATCATGCCCTGATGTGTAAGTGACAGAAAATAGGCTTTCTTTTTTTCAATGACTGTTGGTGATTTAGCCTCTTTATGTGAAGATGTTTAATTTTATTTTGTTTTTCATTTTGTCAGCATCAATTTTTTACTGATGGCAGCTGGTCTTTAATCAGAACCAAGTTTCCATTTTATTGGGGTTGTGTTATTTTATTTTATTCAGTAGTAGTATCTTTTTGTAGATTTAAAGACAGTTGTGATACCTTCTGACATGCCTTTGCTTTGCTTCTGAGAAATAAGCAACCAGTGTTCATATTTACACTAAACAAAAAATCAGTTTATGAACAAAAAAATCTGAAAATAAAATGTTGATTTTAAAAAGACAATAAAATGTAGTTAAATCATGTTATTAGTAAGAAGAAACGCCAATTATGTTCACCTGTCTCTATCCTTACAAGCAGGTGTCAGAGCAGCCTGTTGCCTAGCAACAAGAACCTGAACCATTTTGCCGTCTTTGTCTTCATTTTTACTCCAAACAGACAAAGAGAAAATTAAGAGAGAAAATTCATGTTGAAGAACAGGGAACCTACAGAAGCTGGGTTCATCCCATTTAAATAATAAGCAATAATAAAAAGAAACAATGTTTCTTTATTGAACTTGAAACTTTAATAGAAAGGATAAAGTTAAAACTTTGTTGTTACCTGGAGCTTTTTTTTATCTCTTTCACTCATTACAGTTACTACAGTGAACATCTTTTATAAAGTTGTTTGATGGCGTAAACACGGGTTTGGAGGTGGACGCTGCACTCAGTCATCCCAAACACCTACTGGCCATCCCCTGTAAGTGCACCTTAAAGATCTGATGGAGGTCAGACATGTCCTCCACCTCAGCAGCTTCCTGACAGTTCCTCTGCAGATATTAAAGTTTACAAGTACTGATATTAATCTGGGCAGAAGTATAACTGATCACCTCTCCGCCGACTTTGACAACATGCACCACTCGTTTGTCAACAACAAAACATCACACTTGGAACCATTAATTTGTCTTTTAGAAAGACTTTATTTGAAATATTTTCCCCACCATACGATGAGTTCATGTTACTAGGTTCTGACCTGCAGTTTTTGTTTTATGACACCTTTAGCAGATTAGGTGAAGCAACATGTCAATGTCAAGTAGTGTGTCTATATTTTACACAGCTAAAATAGGAACAACAAGTGAACAACAACAACATCTGGTTTTGTTATCTTTATTTAGTGAACTGATTGCATCCAAAGGAGTGGACACATCAGTATCTTTATTTTCTCAGTAAAAGTTGTTGTTTTTCTCCTAGCTGCTCCCTTCTGCAGGGCTCAACACAGCAAGCTGAACTTACACCAAAGATTTATTAATTGTTTTACATTGGATGCTGTTTTTGACACAACCAGGGCTCAAACCTGCAGCCTCAGGATTATGAGGCCGAGGTGCTGACCACTGATCTGCTGCTGTCCCATTTTCTTAATAAATAACAATAAAAAGATCAATGAAAAGGAGTTCAAAATTAAAAGAAACATAAAACTGGGCTGTAAATTCTTACAATATTTCCCTTGTAAGGAAAAATGTTTAAATAAATGTTGATTTTCACTGCCATTAGGCTTGTTTCCATGGTAACTTTGATATTGATTTTGTATGTAAACATGTCCAATAATCTGAGGGAGGAGGGAGTGGTGAATGAATGAGTGAATGAATGAATGAATGAATGAATGAATGAATGAATGAATGAATGAATGAATGAATGAATGCACAAATATGCATTCCATACAAAAAGCTTTTTGTTTCACAAAAAACTATGTAAACCAACAAAAGTTTGGATTTCAAATACCCATCCATTTTCTTTATCTGCTTCTCCATTCCGGGTCAAGGAGCTGGTGCTTATCCCCAGCAGTCACTGTGCGAGAGGCGGGGGACAACCTGGACAGGTCGCAAGTCCATCGCAGGTCCACATAGAGACAAACGAGACAATTTCAAATATACTGCAAGTCAATTTAATTTAATTTAATTTAATTTAATTTAATTTAATTTAATTTAATTTAATTTAGTTTAATTTAATTTCAATAAATGAAGTTTTTAAATATACCTGGGAATCAGAAAAATAACTGGAAAAAGAAAGATACATGAATGAGAAATGTACTTCAGACTTTTTTCTTTGCATTTGTTTTTATTTCCCCCACTAGCTTAAAATGTATTGAAGAACAATCTGATTTTCGTAAGCTTTCTAATTATTTTCTTTATTGTTGGCTTTACATTTCTTAGCTTTTCTTCTCTGATCAACACAACAAACTTGTGTCGTTGTCCTAACGGCTGCAGTGTGTCAGACCAGCCGGCAGGGGGCGGTGTGGAGAAAAACCCGCCGCGGAGGAGGAGCTCAGAAGAAGAGCGCCTCCGATTTGATTGGCGGAAAGATTCCATCAACAAAGAAAGATGGCTGAGGTAGTAGAGCTGCAGAAACTGAAGGTTTGTATCGCTGTTAATTAAGTATTTTTTATTTATCCGGTGGATTTATTCGTAATGAACGGTTTGTGGCCGCTGTTAGCCGCTCAGCGCGCTAACAGGAGGGCTGTGAAGAAATGAAACCACCCGCGGGGGTGAAGGCAGAAATCGGCGTGTGAGCGGAAGCTAACACACGTAACTTCACAGTGTTTCGGCAGAACGGGTAACTTTAGCTAAGCTAGGACGAATAAAATAAGAATATATGGAGTCCGAAATCAGCCAGTGTTGGTAGATATACATTTCCTCTCCTAAAGAGTGTTTGTTATGAAAAAAGCCAAAGATTACCTTGAAGAGATTTTCTTTGGGACGCATGAACTGAATGGAAAAACAGTCTGTTTAAAGTAAAATTTAAAAAGTCAACTAAATCTGCAATGAGGTGAGCCGCTGCTTTAATTTCAGTAAAGAAAGTATTTAATTTGTGTAAGTCAGCACGGGAGTATTATATACCATTGGTGGTACTCTTGTTACACACATTGTGCTAAGTAAAGGTTTATCACCTGCTTACAATAGTTTGCAGATCAGACTGTTTTCCCGTTTTTCCAAAACAGATGATAGTTTACAGCATTTGAATTTTACTTAGTAACTTTGTGTTGTTTGTTTTGCAGCTTGCTGAACTGAGGCAGGAGTGTGATGCCCGAGGTCTGGAAACTAAGGGTAACAAAGGAGAGCTCATTGCTCGACTCCAAGCCTACCTGGAAGAGCACGGTGAAGGTAAATACTTTTAAAACATGGTTAAACCTCTTAAAGGAAGCAGAGTAAATTATTTTATATTCCAATAGTATGCTGTGCTACAGTGAACTCATACATGGAGATATGTCCAGCAACTACCCCTGTGCTCCAGGGGACTACTGAGCAAGACAGAATCAAATAAAGAGATAACACAAGTATCCTGGAGGCTATAAGCTCTGTCATAAAACACCTCAGGCTGGGACTTGGATGCTTTCTCACAAACTGAGTGACTGTGAAGGAGAACAGTGAGAGAGACCACCAAGACACCTGTGAGCACTGAAGGAGGTCTAAGCTTCAGCAGCTGAGATGGAGAGACAGAGTTACAACACCTGTTGTCCAGGTTTTTCACCCATCTGAACTTTATGGGAGAATGGTAAAGAAAAAAACACTGTACAGGGTTTCCCACAGAAAAGAGGCTAAGCCTGGTGGTAGGTGGCCAATCGCCGGCAGATCGCTGGCTGACCGTGATTTTGTAAAAAGAAAATAAAGATTAAAGTTGAAAACATGGCTATTATGTGATATTGTAAGATATTTGTGCCAAATATTTACACAACTACAGTTTTACAAAAAGGCACTTTTGAAATACTTTTTTAAACAAAAATACAATTAAAATAAATAGAAATTGATTGCACCTAATTTGAATCCTAATTTAAGTCACATTTACAAATAAATTAAATTAACATAAATGAAAAAATGCAAACAAGGCACCAACACATGTCTCACGTCAAGGCCAACAAATACCAACAGAGAACACTGAAAAATATAGGGATGCTATACTGTGCTTTTTGTGGCACAGGCTGCATGTCACTACATGTAACAACAAAACAAAGCATATTTAATGCTGAATTTAATAGCAACATTTTACTGTTAAACAAGGATAAATTAGCACGCCTCATATTAATATTTTCACTAAGTACAAAACTTGCTTACTATATTCGGTCTTGTAAAGCCACCCGCTGCTCAACTAATAACTTTTGGTTAAACCCGCCCGTTCGATGTTTATTGCTGTGGCTCTGACTACATGCTAACTCCAGGAACGCGCGGTGGAGGCATTAATACTTAGCGCTTACGTCTGAGCAGTATTCTCCGAAAAGATGGGGCAGTACGCTACGTAACCAGTGAAAATAGGGAAAAATAAAAAGAGAGAGAGCAGATTTTCTGGCTGTGATACAGAGAGGATGTTTAAACTTAAAGCATTCAGTTTGACTTTTATTGATTTATTTGCTTTAGTTGTGATTCGCCCATCATAGAACTAATATTTCTTCCCTCTGTGGTCTATAAACACTCCTTTTTATCGGCTGCAGCAGTAATCTCCTTCCGTGAGTTTTGAACCGTTTGATTATCTTTGTGATCTCTCATAGAGGGATCATATCAAAGCTGATACAGGCAAACAACTCTACTAAAGCACCAAAATCGTCCATTTTGAATGGAGTGTGGTGCTTATTTGACAAACTAATCAAGATTGTAAGAGTCACTCAGTTTGTGAGAACGGCCTTCTCTTGTTAGATTTATACATGTCCCGTATTCCTTCCATCTCCTGATGCTGGATTTAACAGAACTCCTGAAGATGTTTAGGGCCTTGGAAATCTTTTGTATCCATCCCCTGACTTGTACTTTTCAATAATCTTTCCTTTGAGTAGATTTAGTACAGTCCCTTTAATATTTATGCAACTACTTATTTTACATTACATGTTTTTATTTAATTGGCATTACTCTGTAGAAATTTGATTTTACTTTTTCATTGAAGAGGTTATTTCTATTTTTTGATTGTCATGTCCTCAAAGGGATACTACACAAGCTCACAAACTGAAGCAAACCAGTTAACAGGTTTATTTTAGTGACTCAGCTGCTCTAATGACACAAGGGAACTGCTGACTCCACCTTAGAGGGCACACATGTGCCAGCCTAGACTGAGAGAAATAGTGAGTTCTGACATCCTGTCCAAATGTTAGTTTTTAATGTGTATTTAAGGAGTTCATCTTGTTTATTTTTTATTTCTTCCGGTGTTTTTGTTCTGATTAACTTGCTGACGTCTGTTTGTTCATTTTGCCTTCTGGAAATGTTTTTCTCCCACACTCCACTTGGCAGAGGAAGAAGTGGACGTAGATGATGTGCTGGCAGAGGATGCAGTGGTAAGATGATTGATTGTATTCTCATTATGAGCTTTTACTTTCCATCTCAAGCGTCATACATTTTTTTGGCAGAGATATTGATGTTTTTGTTTTCTGTATAGGACTTTACAAAAGTTGAGAGTTCTGACGCCGTAAAAGTGGACAATGACTCTGAAACTGCTGCAACTGAGCCGTAAGTCATGTTTCACTCACTCAACTCCAGCGATTTCCGTGATGATGTATTTTTTTTTCTGCCACCAACAGAAATAGGAGTAGTGTTGTTTGTGAGGAATCTCCAGCAGCAGCCACAGATGAGACAAACAAGTCAAGTCAAATTTATTTATATAGCACTTTTCAGCAACAAGGCGGTTCAAAGTAAAAAAATAAGTCACTGACAAATCTACTTTGGTCACAGCCTGTTCATGACCAAAACTGTTCAGTGGTATAAATTTAGATGGAAAAAATGAACACATTAGGAAACATACTTTCATTCATTTTTACCTGTGCAGCTAAAGGAAGGGTGGTTAACTTAGCTTAGCATCACCGAGAACAGGGGGATCTGTTTAGAGTAGAGACACACAGATTGCTTAGCAGGAAACCAGAATCAAGCATTTTTTTATCTTTAATAAGCACTTTTATCTGGTGAATGAACATTAGGAACATGCTAACTTCAGTCTTTAATGTGGAAGGTTTTGTTTTTCTTGAATGAGAAAGATGTAAAGTTTGCTAATTGTAATATCTGTAAGGTATTCAAATATAAGTTCAGAGGAAACATAAAAAAGGTGACTAAAAGTATAAACTTTATTAAGTAAGTAGGTACATTTTAGCTCTTTTTGTTATTAAATACTTTACATGTCTAAAGCACATCTGATTTTATTACATTTGTCTTTTTCTGCTTTTAGACCTGCTGAGAAGAAGGTGGTGAAAATAACTCCGCCATTATCGACTGGAGAAGTACGTATGACATGTTTTCACCCAACAAGCATAGAAATATCTGATATGAGCTTAAACTATTTAAAGTAAAAAAATATCTTTTTTATTTTAGATAGCCTGAAATTTCTTTCTGATTAAGTAAAAAAAAAGAAACTACCCTCTGTTCTAACAGCTTGAATTCTTTGAGGCTCAGGCTTCAGTAATGACAAGTTTTTTTCATTACTCAGGTTTTCTAGATGTAGTGTTGCCGTGAACTTTATTTTAAAATTTTAGTTTGATTGAGATCTGAATGGTTTGCTGTCCATGTCACTAAGTAGGAAATAAATGAACTCTTTTTAACCTGAGATGAGATACAGTATTATCCTAACAAATATTAAGAAAACAATCACTTCGTAGATAAAATCAGGTTTGAAATAAACAGTGTTCTCAGCTCTGAGATGGGAAGGTGATGAGTTAGTGAGTTAGTGGAGTGAGCCTGCTCTCTGAAGAGTCAAAATACTTTGTTACATGTGTAGAAGTACAACGCGCTGAAATGTATCATGAATATCTTTTACATGAGCTGTGCAAATACTGGAAAATAATTAGAAAATTATAATCTGAAAAGGAAAAACGGTATGATCAAATTAATACAAAATATGTTTACATGTTTTACACAATAAAATAATGTTCACAGAGACATCAGAAAGTTACTGATTTAAAGGCATTAAAGTGCATGGTACTGATGCTGATCCTGGTTCTGCACTGAACCAACGATAGCAGTAGAAAGCTGATGGTGGAGGTGTGCAGAACCTTAATGTCAGCTCAGATGCTCACAGCATTTGTTTTAATGAAGCCTTGTGACTAAAAGGATAAAATATATCCCTGAGTCTCCCGGTCGTGGCTGTGATGCCTACAAACCTTTTGCCTGATTTCAGCAGCTGAAACAGGCTGTTGTTGGAGTGGAGTGAGTCCTGAATAATCTTGGTGGCTCTGGTCCAACGTCTCTTGACATAAATGTCCTGCAGAGACAGGAGAGCTGACCTGCCGCAGTGTTCTGCAGCACGGATCACCCCCTGTATGAACCTTCTTCAGTGACGAAGGGAAGTCAAATTTCAACAAAGTAATACCAATTAAATAAAAATATATATTGTAAAATAAGTGACTGCATAAATATTCACCGCCTTTAAAAATGACTGTTCTAATTTAACTCAGAGGAAAGATTGTTGAAAAATACAAGTCAGGAGATGAATACAAAAGGATTTCCAAGGCCCTAAACATCCCCAGGAGTTCTGTTAAACCCATCATCAAGAAATAGAAGGAATATGGGACATATATAAATCTACCAAGAGCAGGCTGTCCTCACAAACTGAGTGACCGTGAAGAAGGAGAATAGTGAGAGCGACCACCAGGAAACCTGTGAGCTCTCTGAAGGAGGTCCAAGCTTCAGCAGGTGAGATGGGAGAGACTGAGCTGCAACTACTGTTGCCCAGGTTCTTCACCAGTCTGAGCTTTATGGGAGAGAGGCAAAGACAAATAGTGTTGAAAAAAACTCAGATTAAATCTCATCTAGGCACATCTGCTGAGAAGACCATGAAGTTCTCCACATGTAGTTTGGTAAGGGAGTCAGAAACGCCCAGCTTGTTCATCTCAGAGAGTAAATCTTATTTTTCCACGGCAGGCCTCTCTGCTGGAGTCCCACTCGTGTTTAGGGGTTTGTAGACCTGCTGAAGTCCTCCAGCTCTTTGGTCTTACTGACATTCAGCTGGAGGCAGTTTTCCTGACACCAAAATGCCTCATTCATGTCAGATGTTTCATCATTTTCTGACAGCGCCACTGTGTCAAAATGGCAGTCACCATTTTCCAGATTCTTTCTCAAGTTTTTTTATTTTTTATTTTTTTAAGTCATGTTATACTTCTTGTATTCGAAAACCTGAAGATGTTTAATGTCTACTTTATTTTTGCTAATCAGAGACTACAGAAGAGAGCTGAACGTTTCAACATGCCAGCATCGACTGACAGCAAGAAAGCCATGCGTGCAGCAAGGTGAACACCTCGTTTCTTTGGAGTTGTTTTGCCTTTCTTTTTTTTTCCTTTTTTAGCAATAAGTGAATATTTTCTGGTGTCTGCAAATTGACCTGTTTCAAAAACCTCAGGATTGTTGTGTCACAATTTTTGTTACCTAGCAACCCCAAGCCAAGCCCAGCCCCTCACCTAGCAACCCAAGTGGAGCGCCGCCCACTTCATTAAAGGAAGACTGTCACAATTGTCCTGCTGGTTTTACTGCTGAACAATGTCTGCTGGAAAAGGAAAATGTTCTGTTGTCGGCTGCAAAAAAGAAAGTGTGTCTGTAAAGAAACGACCCGCTACCAGTGGGGTTTCGGACCCACTTACTGCCGCTCTCCTACTTGACAAATGTTGGTTTGGAACCGCTAAGTGCCCCTGTCCCAAAGTTAGAATCCTTAATTTGAATTAATAATGATATAAATGTGTGTCAGATCCGCAGCGTTTAATGTTTCAGAGAGTTTTTATGTTTTGAGATGGGACACTGAGTTGGGAGGCGCATACTTGCCAACATTTGGGAATGTCAATGTGGGACAACCACTGCACCCCACCCCCCGCTCTCCAACCATACACACTTTCACATTTTCAGTTTTACATTATCTGTGCTTAAGTCTGTCTGCCCAAATATATACAGATGTATATAAAACATTTTGCCAGACAGCTTATCTATTCATCAGCTGATCATGTCTTTAAAACATTATGCAAAAAACCCACTCCTAGAAATACCCACAAACATAGATTCAACATGATTTTCCTGAATTCTGATCAATTAATTTGAATTAAACACATATCATAGTTGCCAGGGCTCTCAAGTTTTGATCTGAGCTTCGAGTGAGATTTTGAGCTGCTAGAAGTTGTTAGATGACATCATCACCTAATTTGCATATTTGGTCAAATTGATCAGGATGTAGGAGAGAGGAATATCAACGGTGGCAAGACAAAAAATGAGGAAAAAAACACTCAAAATATGTTTAGAACTACAAATTAACTTAATGAAATAATTATTTATTGCTTTGCCTTATCCCACACTACATAAATTAATTTGTTAGAATATCAAACTAAACCAAAAGACAGTTTTGTGTCGTGGAATTGCCAGCTCTACATTCAACCCTCCTCTTTTATTCAGGGTTGGAACCACAGGGATTTATATTAGCACTACAGAGTCAGTGAAAAAACAATACATTCAAAATTATATTTACATCCCGCTTTGTAATCCAGGATAAGATCAGCGGCAGCTTTGCACACAAATAATTCATTTGCAAAGTGGACATGCAGGGGTGCAACTACCTACTTTCTGAGGGGAATGCAGACACATTACCCCCCCCCCCCCCCCCC
>NC_051437.1:4734679-4737045 GCF_001649575.2 Kryptolebias marmoratus | reverse complement strand
CTGCCTCTCCATCTTTAGCTCTCCTTCATCAGATGACAACAGCTTTTTAGGAGCTTTTTGCGCCACTGTGGATACAGAGTGGAGCGTGTCTCCTCTCTGCTGTGAGACTGACAGCTGTCAGTGCTTGGGGAAGTGGGCGGGGCTTACGGTACGCTGCAGAATGAGTGCTTTCTCACATTTAGCCGCCAAAGTCACTAGATTTGTCGCTTTAAAAAGATGCTAGAGGGAACTCGCTAAATATAGCGTTAAAGTGACAAAAAGGCCGTGTGCACGGGGTTTTTTGCGTGAGAAATACAAAGTGTGGCGTGTTAGGGCCAAATGTGGGACGAGGGGGTTTAAATGCGGGACTGTCCCACCCAATGCGGGACGGTTGGCAAGTATGGGGACGTGGCCAACAGCAGATTATTTGCATAATAGTGACTTAGCCCTAAAACCGCTCATTCTGAAATGAGCTGAAAACAGGCAGAACTGATCAGGTGAAATCTCAATATCAGAGAATGATTTTGTGTATTAAATTTAATGAACATGTTTTGTATAGCCCACAGACCTATACTAACTTGTTTAAGGAAGCATAATAGGTCCCATTTAAAGAAGAAATGTTAAGAAAAAGATTGTAGACAGCCTGTTTTTTTCTTTTTTCAGTCAGGGGTTAACATCAGAAACTGAGTTGTTTCTGCTTGTTTTGTTACCTGGAGAAGCAGTGACATTCTCATAAAATCTGGAGATCAGAAATTTGAATAAAGCTGCAAACATAACTCATGGGTTTTAGACAAAACAATGAGGCCATCTTGGTTTACCTGAAACCTTTATGAAACATTTATCAAATTACTCATACAAATTCAAAATTGTATTGTAGGTAAGATACTGACTACCAATGAGTGCTTTACACAACAGAGCAAAAATCTTATATATAAATAATATATGTGTGTGTGTGTGTGTGTGTGTGTATTTATAACTTTTAAAAAAAAATAGGATGTGATCTTTTTCTCTCAGACTCTTCTATTCTAGTGGTCAGATTAAAATGTTTTGAAGTTGGTCTTATTTAATTTTTTGTTTTTTTCCTGCAGGTTTGGTTTACCCTCTGATGCTTCCAGTCCCTCTCCAGGTACAGCATCATTGTACATTTTACTGACCTGTTTTCTAGTTAGAGTTTCCAAAACAAAAATTTTACTTTAAAAATACAAGAGAAATGTTGTTGGCCTTGTGCTTCTAGTGTCTTAATAATTTCTTATTGAGACATTGTTGGTGTATTTGTTTCTTTTGTGTGTGTGTGTGTGTGTGTTAATGCCATTTCTCAGGATTACTAAAAAAGCATAATCATGAATGGCTCACATGTGTTTTTATTTCTAGTTTGAGAAAATAAAGTTTGTCTCCTGAGGATTTGTGGTGGATCTTATGTGAAACCGTCAGCCAGTTTTGGTGTAAATATATTGATAATGAAAATACTGGCAAACTTCTTCAAGTGATGATCAGACACCAATTATTGATGATTTGATTAAAGGTGCTCTTTGCAGATTCATAAAGATTAAACACTTATTTGTGCACTTTAAAAATAGATCCATATAAAACAATTAGCTGTTGATGTTGTCCTAAATGTCAACAAAGTGTGAAACTGGATTGATTGATTGTAGGTTTATAACACATCTTTGTTTCAGTGTATTTGATCATTACACCGTTGAAAAAAACCAAGCTTGAAATCCTAACTTTAATAGGAGAAGAGATGTTCATTAGTCTTCTGCTGTCACTAAGTGAATTAACTCACATTATTTACTATCACAGTGTTTACTGACAAGCTTTTTCTTCTCGTTTCTTTCTCCTGTCTTAAAAACAGGTGTTGTTGCAAACAGTAAAGCTGCTGTAAGTTTAAAGAAACTTCTCATCAGTTGATCATTCATTAATACTCCGGCTAACAGAGTGATGGTGAATATTTGTGTTTGTGTGGTTGTTTCCTTCAGGTCAATATCGATCAGCTGAAGAAGAGAGCAGAAAGATTCGGCATGAACGTTTCAACTATTTCACAAAAGGTTAATGTACACATACTTTAAGACCCTTAAAGTAAAAATAAATTATTTGGAAACTTCAATCACCGTTTTTACATACACTCCTGATCAAAATCTTAAGACCAGTCAAAAAATTGCAACAATTTGCATTTTGCACTATTGGATCTTCAGAAGGTTCTAAGTAGAGTTCACAATGTTAAAGGAAAAAATCAGTGCAAGAGACAAAAACTTTTGAGCGGGGAATTAATTGAAAACTGCATTTACACTCAAACATGATTTTTTCAGCTGATCAAAAGTTTAAGACCATAGCTCAAAAAAACCCGAAAACCCCCCAAAACAGAAATCAAAGTGTCAAAAAAAGGACTC
>NC_051437.1:4712302-4733685 GCF_001649575.2 Kryptolebias marmoratus | reverse complement strand
CTTTTGGCTTTTAAAGACTATGGTCTTAAACTTTTGATCAGCCGAAAAAAATCATGTTTGAGTGTAAATGCAGTTTGCAGAAAATTCCCCGCTCAAAAGTTCTTGTCTCTTACGCTGATTTTTTCCTTTAACATTGTGAAGCTCTACTTAGAACCTTCTTAAGATCCAATAGTGCAAAATGCAAATTGTTGCAATTTTTTGACTGGTCTTAAGATTGTGATCAGGAGTGTATGTAAAAACGGTGATTGAAGTTTCCAAATAATTTATTTTTACTTTAAGGGTCAGTTCGATTTAGTGGCATTATATAAATATGATTTGGTAGGAGAGATTGTAAAATTGGCTCTTTGAATTGTAAAAGTTTCAGATCCCTGTCCTGGAGGAAAGATAAAGGATTATTCTGTTCTAAAAACCATCAACTTTTAGTTGACAAAACAGAATAAACCACAAGATGGTGCTACAGAGTACCTTATCATTTTAATTGGGTAATAATTACAGAGGTGTAATTAATTCCTAAAGATGGTACCTTTTTTACAGGTGGAGGATGATGAAAAGCTGAAAAAGAGAAAGGAGAGGTTTGGGATCCTAACAGGAGCGCCTTCGGTTGGAGCAGATGACATTGAGGTTTGATGTTTATCTGATAATAACGGTTACGGTTTGAACGCTTCGTATCATCATTCATTCTGTTGTGTTTTTCTCTGCAGGCAAAAAAGGTGAAGCGCGCCGAAAGATTTGGAAAAGTGTAAATGGTGTTTAGGTTTGTTTTTGTGAAGTGTTCTCAAGGCTGTGGAACATTTTCTGATTTCTGAGGAAATAAATTAGCATTGTGGTTCTTGGAAATCAAAAGTACACTTAAATACAAGATAAATGTGAGCGTTTGAATATAGTGAAAGCTTAAGAAATATGCAAACAGGATCTCAAAGAAAGCTACCACAAATTTGTGTTTTATGAAACAACATATTTTTGTTTCCAGGGAGGTCTTCCAACAGGTCGTTGTTTTGTTTCTCTAGAATATTATGGGATAACTTTAAATTTTAGGTAAATTTCGTTTAGGAAAGCTGGCATCTTTCATTTCCAAAACAAATCTTTCACAATGATTTTGTCCTTCTTCCTTGTAAAAAAATTAAAAATAATAATTTTGTACATTATAGGCAATTGATTTATTATGCAATATTCAATATGTTACATTAAACACTAAACATAAACAAGTCCAGACAACAAAAGCATTTTCATGCATTTGAATTCTTTCTAATTCATCTCACACACAACTGTCCTGTGTTCACTGTATTTAATTGTACTTTTGATCCATTACACAGCCTTTTAATAGCTTGTTTTATTTGGGAGTCATTTCCTGTAACACTGCTTCAGGTTATCTGTCCATTTTATAACATTTTGTGAATTAAAATAAATGGTTTACAAATTTTTGGCAAACTGCTTGTTCTTTTTACTACAGTATATCATTTCTTACAGTGAAATAATTAAAACAAAGTTTTGTCAAAATTTGTTCTCATGTCCACGTGAACATAAACCTATTAAAGTTGGTGAGGGTCTTTATAAAATGTAAACGTCTCATCTAATGTGTCTTAATGTTTGTTTTTTTTTGTGCCACCAGTAGGGATTGACTGGTTTGTTGGAGCTTTGGGTTTGTTATCTTGTGTGGGGCTGATTCAGCTGTGATG
The DNA here is from genome assembly GCF_001649575.2 of Kryptolebias marmoratus. Taxonomy (NCBI): domain Eukaryota; kingdom Metazoa; phylum Chordata; class Actinopteri; order Cyprinodontiformes; family Rivulidae; genus Kryptolebias; species Kryptolebias marmoratus. Next base: position 4,732,009 of record NC_051437.1, on the reverse strand, counting down.
ACCTGACTGCTGTGACTGTTCGTTCACAATACCTCCTGTATTTTAAGGCAAATCACTCAGGTTATTAAGATCAGTCACAAACCTCTTGTTGCAGTCAACATCCATTTATCGATTTTCTTACACTTGTCCAGTTTAGAGGCAGAGGCAACAGATTCAGGACGTCTTTTTTCCCCTGGCAGTACTCTCCAGCTCCTCCTGGGGAATCCAAAGGTGTCTCCAGGCCAGAGAAGATATACCGACAGTGAGTTCTGGGTCTTTCTTGAGATGTTCCCTGTTGGATGTCCCCAGGAGGCTTGAAGCACCTCAGCTAACTTATTTTGATGACGAGGAGCAGTGGGTCTACTCCAAGTTCCTCGCATCTCTAAGCCTGAGACTGACAACTCTATGGAGGAAGCTTGTAGCCGTATGATGATAGCTGAGAGTTAAACCAGGAAATCAAAAGCTTTGCCTTTCAGCTCTGCTCGTTCTTCACAAGGAAAGACCGGAGCAGCACCCTCATGACCTTTGACATGGGCCTGCTCCAGATACTTGAACTTTGCTTGAGACAATGACTCACTCCCAACGCAAGAGGAACGTTTCATCACAAACAAAAGGCCCTGGGAAGTATGGATGTAAAGCAGTGGTCTCCCATCCTGGTCCTAGAGGGCCACTATCCTGCATGTTTTACTTGTTTCTCTGCTCCAACACACCTGATTCTGAGGTTAGACCTTTTCATGTTCTGCAGAAGCCTGTTAATCACCCACTGATTCAAATGAGGTGTGTTGGAACAGAGAAACATGTAAAACATGCAGGATAGTGGCCCTCCAGGACCAGGATTGGAGACCACTGATGTAAATGGTGCTTCAGCACCCCATGATGGATGCCAAAGGATGTGCATGTCCAAATAAATAGGTAAAGAGTTAATGAAAAAAAAAGAATAAAAATAGGTTTCATTAGTGCTGCATATTTATAAATTTTAATTGTAAATCTGATATATAACCAACACTTTTAAATCACACAAAAATAGGTCTATTAACATTAGGTCATATTTACAGTTTTATATATAGATCTAAAATATACAGTGATTTAAAAATATATATATTTGGATTATACAACTTTCACTACGGGTGTGCATTTAACTGTAAACATTTCCATCCATCCATTTTCTTTACCCACTTCCTTCTTTCCAGGTCACAAGGAGCTAGTGTCTATCTCCAGCAGTCACTGTGTGAGAGGCAGGGGACACCCTGGACAGGTCACAAGTTCATTGCAGAGCCACATAGAGACAAACAACAATACACACTCTCCCTCACACCAGGGGCCAATTTAAGAGTTACCCATTAACCTAACATGCATGTTTTTGGTCTGTGGGAGGAAACCGGAGTAAACTCATGTGAGCACAGGGAGAACATGTTTCACCCATTTCATTATCATATATTTTGCATGACCATATTCCTATTCTTGTTTGTCTCTCTGTGTGTCCCTGTGATGGACTTGCAACCTGTCCAGAGTGTCCTCCGCCTGTCACACAGTGACTACTGGAAATAGAGACCAACTCCCCATGACCTGGAAAGAAGTAAGCATGTAAAAAGGACGGGGGGACAAACAGTCTTCATATGGGTGCTACAGATGGTCACAATACCCCCACCCCAACGGAAACATTATTCTTGTACAAATTATCAAACAGTCAATATAAAAAAAAAAAGTTTAAAATAAAGTGAAGGTTGGATGAATTTGATGGGAATCCTGGCTCAAAAGAAGTTTTTAACGTAATGGTTGAATTACAACAACCTTAAAAACCTTGTGGCACGTATCCATTCACTAAATACAAACTAATGAGTTAATCAAGAGAAAACATGACTGTCAGCCTGACTTCAGTGCGCAGAAGAAACTGGGGTTTCTGTTTTTTATTATTAATAAGTAGAATGCAGTTTTAGCTCTGTTAAAGACTTTCTTGTAAGTGATGAAACTGTTTCCAAATGTAGTAAAACCAGTTTTGCATCACCCCCTTCCAAGTTTCTGTCTTAATGCAGTACTGAAAAGCATCAAAGAGAAAGCTTTGTTTGCAAACTGAGTAATTGCTCTGCGAGGAAGAAAACTGAGATTACTGCCTTTGACTGTAATGGTACATGGCTTCAAAGAGAATCCATACATATCATGGGTATCTGCGTCAGACACTGACATTAAAAACAGGAGCTGGTCCAAGTTTTCCCTTCCTGAAACATACAATAGAGGTTTTAATCTAATCCCCAGACAGTTTCACACCAATTAACACCTTCATGCATGTGACCAAAACATCTTGCCAGTGGATCAGGCCAACAAAGACCCTAGCTACCCTGGGAGGGGGGGAAGGGGGCGTGATCACCACCAGGTCTCCTTATCATCTTTTCCCTGTCCAGGTGACACACCAAGTACCTTCTTCCTGTCTTTCTAATCACTGTGGCTGTAGTAGCCCAGTCATCTTTCTTACCACCCAGAGGCTTTAGCAGCTCCTTTTTTAGCTCCTCGCAACATTCTTCCTTATCTTCCATCATTTGGTAGCTAAAAGTATGTAAGAAGTCAATAATAGAGCAAAGATGCTGAAGATTTCCAAGAAAGCAATGAATATGAATGAACTGAAGAGATTTCAATGCATTGTATGAGGAAAGTATTTGTAAATATTCTGAAAAGTATAAAAACTGTGAAGCACCCATCTCCTGAAAGAACTGTTTTGATCTGACTAAAATAGAACAAAGTATGCCAAAGTAGTTAGACTGGAAAAAAAACTCTCAGTCAGAAAAATAAAACGGGGTCATACAAATGGCACAGCTCTCATTAGACCAATGACTTATATGGATATATATAAGTAAGTCATATAAGCCATATAAGTCATTGCATTAGACGCTCTCACCGTGAAGCCCCCTGCCGGCCGCCGGCGGACCTGCACTCCGCTCCTGACGTGACGTGGGTTCCTGTGACGCACAGAAATTTTAAACTCTCGTCCTTCTCAGTGATGGCGGCTTCGTTTCGTTCTCTCCCTACCAGCAGTAACAACAAATGGTACTTCACCCGACAGCAGATCGACAACAGTCCGTCTCGGAGAGCAGGACAGGACCCTGATAAGGAGCTGTCCTACAGACAACAGGCGGCAAACCTGCTGCAGGACATGGGGCAGCGGCTCAATGTGTATCCTTTTATCGCGCTGTGTCGCACCAAGCTAACATTAGCTCCTTGGCTAGCTGCGCTTAGCTTCTCCCGAAGCCGGCTCGACTAGGAGCGCGGCTGGTGCTTGTCGTCGGGGTTGTTTTTCGACGGCTTCTTTTGTCTTTGTGTATCCCCCTCCAGGTAAATGCAGTGGCGGGTGGTTTTAGTCCACGGTGCTTTGATGAAGCTACCTGGCAGCGGCGGAACATCATGCTAACCGGGATGAAGAAGGCCCGGCTGCTCCACGGGCCTTCAGGTCGTTAGCATGAGCTCCGTCTTTAGTGTAAACTTACCGGAATGAAACATTTGGAGCTGAAGCTCATTATTCCTAGAAATGATGTCTCAGTTTTCCAGAGAGCTTATTTTAGAGCAGTTTTTAATTGCAGCCAGGCTCCTGTGTGAGGTTTAAATGGAAAGCTTCTGGGCTGCTTTAGATCGAGCTCGGTTTACAGCTTTTGTTGTTGTTTTATTGAGGTAATTATGATAATATAGTGCTGAGTTTATTGCTGTTTGCCAAATAAGTTTATGTGTAAATGGGTGATTTCCCATGTAGCTGAAATTGAACGATTTATTAATAATGTATTTGATTTGTTTAATGGTACTTTCATGTCTTTCTCCAAATGTCTTTAACTTTTATGTGTCAGATCCCAACTTACCATTAATACTGCTATTGTCTACATGCATCGGTTTTACATGGTCCAGTCATTCACCAGATTTCACAGAAATGTAAGTGTGTTTGCACTGTTTTTTGCCTTCTCTCATGCAACTGGATGCATTTACATCCATGGGCTTTAAGTTGTTTTTCGTCTCTCTCCAGGTTATCGCTCCTGCCGCTCTCTTCCTCGCTGCAAAGGTCGAGGAGCAGCCCCGAAAGCTGGAACATGTCATCAAGGTGGCCCATGCCTGTCTCAACCCTCAGGAACCGTCTCCGGATGTGCGCAGCGATGTAAGTGTTGGGATGCGGTGAAGCTTCCCAGCAAATTTGCAATAATTTGTGAAGGTTTTTTTTCCCCAACCAAAGCTGTAAACTTCATAGCATTTCTTTGAAGTTAGATTCAATGGCGAGTCTTCTCAAAGTGTTGTTCATGCTGCTTTATGTTTGTGACACTTATAAAACACTTTTTTTTTTCTAAGTATGAAGTATATTTGTAACTTTAATGCTGACATTTTTTATTTAAGTTTGTTGTTTTTTTTTCACATGGTGGAACAGTTTGAGTTTTTTTCTTCCTTTTGTCACGTTGCATGTAATCTGGGAGCATGAGACTGGGTGTTTTGTTTAAAAATACAGCTCTTTTAGATGTTGAGGTGGCTTGATGCATGGGTTGAGAGAGCAAAAGACAATCATGTCTTTTCATGTAGGTTGAAGTTGTGCAGGTATTGTGATGTCTAGGAGTTGTACAACAAGAGTGCTTCCTCTACGTTTTGTGGTTTTAATAATTCAGTCACTTATCTGTGGGGCTTTTCAGCGGTACAAGGGTAACAAAACCCAGCATCATTTGTTGGTGTACTCCAAACTTCACATTCACCTAAGAAAGCTTTTCAGATTGGTGGTCAGAGATTTTCAAAACCACAAAGTGTTTTCAGTATCTCTTGTTTGACAACGATTAGAGGCCTCCCAGTGAGTAACGTGCCTGTCCTCTCAACCTCAGGCTTACCTGCAACAAGCCCAAGACCTGGTCATTCTTGAGAGCATAATTCTCCAGACCCTGGGTAAGTTTAGGAGGAACCGGGTCCCTGTATTTTGCTCCAGAGATGCGTAACTGTAAAAGCTAACCTGTTCGACTTTTGTTCACAGAAACTCTAAATGTGTTTAGCAGCATTGGAAAATGACATTCTGCATACTTAAAGCACCTTCTAACTGTTACCTGACTTATTTCAGCTCTTTTTTAATTTAATTTTGATTATGCTCCTAACTCTTCATGTGTCTGTGTTGCGTGGAAAAATTACAGTCTGTTTTTCTGACTTTCCACTTTAAATTTGGAATAATGATATCGATTTTCTGGTTTTCAGGAGGTTTACGTTACGTTTTCAATGGAAGCTGGATTTAATGAAGCCTACATGATTCATATTGAACATAAAAATTTAGAGTTTTGCATTCAGTTTACTAAACTGATTTTTTTCCTCTTTTTTTATTTCAGCTTTTGAAATCACCATTGATCATCCTCACACTCATGTTGTCAAGTGCACTCAGCTCGTGAGAGGTGAGCATCTTAATTGATCTTTGGAGTTTTGTTTTCACACAAACTTGTTTTTTTGCAGGTTTTAATTTTATGTCAATTTTCTCTGTTCTGTTATTCCAGCCAGTAAAGATCTGGCCCAAACATCATACTTTATGGCAACCAACAGGTATAGTCATAGTTTTCTGTCAGACAAACTGTTGTATTCTTTACACGAGTGCTGGACCCTTAGTTTTTTTATTTTATTTGACACATTCCCAAACTTTGAATCCACTAAAAGTCTCTTTCTTGTTGTTTGTTCTCTCCCTACTGGTTGTTTCTTCCTCGGACGTATCCTGCCACACAGTCTGCACCTGACCACGTTCTGCCTTCAGTATAGCCCACCTGTCGTGGCCTGTGTGTGTATCCATCTCGCCTGCAAATGGTCCAACTGGGAAATCCCTGTGTCTACAGATGGAAAACACTGGTGGGAGTACGTCGATCCCACGGTTACCCTCGAGCTGCTAGATGGTATGTCCTTTAAAATAAGGCTGCTCTTTTTAAGTAGAATTTAAACAAACTTTCAAGGTTAAGTACAAAATAAAGATTTACAGTGCCCACTTCTGCTTGTTTGAAACTAAAATAAAATGAAGCATTTATTAGTTTTGCATTTAAAAATATAAACCACCTGGATAATGAGCCCAGGGGTGCATGCGTGCACATTAATACAGACAGGTGTTGTGTTGAGAGGTTCCCAGCCACCAGAGTGAAAACACCCCTGTTAAAATGTACAAGGTTTGACATGAGAACAAAAACAATGTCATGAGGTAACAAGGCAATTGTATGTATTTGAGAAATGTGTGATCTTTTCCTACTGAATACTGGGAAAAAATTAAATGGTGTTAACTAATCATTAGGGTGTCTCCATTGCTTCACGGGACATAAAGAGATTTTTTTTATTAACCATTTTACTTAAAATGCCATTTCTTAAAACAACAGAAGTTAAAGGGGAAACAGAGGAACGCTGGTGTGGCAACAGACTTTAATAAGGAAATAAATCTTGATTCAAAACCGGTCCTGCACAGCGATATTCAATTAAACATGAGCCCAGGTTGTAGTCTAAGTATTTCCTCAAATACTAAGTGGAAAAAATAGCAGATTACCTTTGTAACTTTTTACAGTGCATTTAGCAGCTTAAAAAAGGTTTGCTTTTTCTGCCAGCTCATCAGAAACCAGTTCAAAGAATTTTGCTAAATTTGAGGCCTTAAATGGCATTATAAAGCATTAAATCTGGATCTCAGTGACATTAAAAGTTTTTCATTAGTTCTCAAAAAAATAAGAGGAGTGATTTTTGGACTTGCTCATCTTCGGTTATGAATTATTGCCATAATGTACATTATCGTAACATGGAAGATGAGAAATTTAAGACATGGCTGCAGCATGACGATGGTCAGGTGGTGAAGGATTTTGCAGTGTTGAAAAAAAAAAAAAAATACAAATTTGGGGCAATGGGCTTCAATGAAGCTGGGACTTGGACACCTTCTAGCTGCTTGGCTGTGATTTGGGTCGAAGCCAACCCACCCTGATACACCTTTGTGTAGTTATTGCCCCTTTTACACGGGCTCTAAAGGTCCCGGCTCCACTCTACTCAGCTTGCTTTGCGTGCATTTCCACTGGCATTTTTTTCGAGGTCGGCCCTGCTTCTTTGGTCCCTGCTTTGGAGTAGGGCCAGCCGGGTCGGCCCTGCTTTGTGGGTGGGACAAGCTTAGCTCCTGTTCACTCATTGGTCGTGGGTGTGACCAGATGCAAGCACAAAGAGCGAACGGTAGGAATATAAACAACAGCGTTAGCTTACCCTGCAACGTTTATGTTGTCTGTCCCCCAGCTGAAGGCGCTGTAAAGCCTGAAATCTCCGGCGGATAACAGCTGTCCTACTCCGCACAACAACCGTGGCATCCAGAGCATTTCTTTTACTGCGCCTCTCTTCCTGAAGCCTCAGGAGAATCCCCATAAGTTTTAAAACAGCAACAACACAGGGCCAACATTGTTCATAGCGCTTCCGTTGTTTACACAACGCCAAGTTTCGGTCGACCTGGTCCACATGAAAGGTAACCAGCTTTGCTGCTCAGTAATGTGATATAGTGATATGACCACTCAGTCATGGGATTAAACAACAAAAAAACAGGTTAATTACTGAGGGAAGACTGATGATGACACACAATAACTTTCTATTTAGTTTAAAAATGTAGTTAATCATGATGACAATCTTTAAACTGAGTCAATACATCATGTTTTGAAACACATTTATTGTTAGTGCTCGATGCCAACACAGTTGAGCTCTGCTCCACGACCCGTGTTGTCGGAGGGGAAATGTTGATGAATCGTACCAGCGGCTGAGAAAGATCATATTTTCAGGAAAATTATCGTACACACTTAATTTACATTTTTCAAGTGGCTCAGAATTATTTCCTTCGATTCACATTATTGTAGCAGCATATTTTAGCATATAGTGTCTTTACCTTTAAATAATCTATCAAAACGTTGGAAAAAAATCTCCTGCAGAACGACTCCTACACTGAAGTGAGCAGGATCAGCCACTGTAACCAGCTGCTGTTGAAGCATCACATATCAGGGTCCTGCCTTATAAATATTTTCAAATGCACTTTATATTCTAGGAATTAACATTAACCAACCCACCTAAACCACTACTGAATGCCTCTAATAATGAAGAAAAAAACCTGCCACAGAAACCGCTTTACACATTTATTAGAATCACAATTCAGTGATATTTTTGCACACAATTATTAAGTACAAACAGCAACACCAGCTATTGAAACAGGTAATTAATCATAAAATTTAAATGTAAAATAGGTCAAATATTGCAGTTCCCAAATCAGTGGACTGCAGTAAATGTTTAAAACAACAAATAAATGAAATGAAAGTGCTAAATGTTGTCATCATTGTAAACACCCATACATGTCTACATTTGTTCTCTGCTTTTGACCCATCACATGTGAGAGACAAACAGGTGGAGCAGCAGGCAGCTGTTTAAGAACTCTGGGGATTAGGTGCCTTGCTCAAGGACACCGCAACATTTGAGCATGGCAGGAATCAAACCTGTGACTTTCTGGACTCAGGGTGGCTTCCTTAAACAAAGTTTCTTTTTTCAATGCTTGGGATTTAATGGGACAAAGTTATCGTTGAATAATGATACTTATTGTATGTCTGGCAGCGCTGTCCACGCCTCTTTTGGTTCTGTGGCACTCGCTTCAGTCAGAAATGTAAGGGAAAGCCTGTCAACTAAGATGCATGGTTTTATCTTCTGTAACACAAAACGAAGGAAAATTGTGTGCTAGTTTATGCATTCACCATTGATTGCATAAAAGTGTAATTTAAGAAAACTTGTGCAATTTATGCATTCACCATTGATGACAATAAAAACATTAAATGGCATTATATTGGCTTTAAAAAGCTTTAAATTTGATTGGCTGATTTCTGCAGAAACCCTGTTGCCCCTAACATTGGTTGAAGCTGAAAAGAGGTTATTTAAATTAAAATGTTCATTTAAAAGGTAAACTCAAAACAAATATTGCCAAGAACAAATTACCATGGTTTACATCACTGATTATGACTGTTTACTGTGAATCACCTCAAAAAGAAATTGGTGTTTGTCATATATAACTTTAAAATGAATCTTATAAAAAGATGAATCATAATCTTGTCTGTTTTGAGTTAATTTTGAACTTTTAAAATGTTTGCAGAGCTCACTCACGAGTTCCTTCAAATCCTGGAGAAAACACCCAGTCGACTGAAACGAATTCGCAACTGGAAGGTAAAAGTTTTATTCGTGCTTCTTTATTTTTTTCCCACTTGTTAGATTCAACCACGTTTTTGTGGATGTTTTTACAGACTACATTTAACTTTTGACTCCCTGGTTTTGTGGCTTCTAGGCTGGAGGTCAGACACCAAAAGTCAAGCCAAAGGTTCAAGAAGAGGGCGATCAGAGGGACACCATGATCAACATGATCTCTATGGCCTCATCAGAGAGTACTGTGGCTGGCCTGATGAGCCTCTCAGCTCCACCATCTACCTCCTCTTCCTCGTCCATGGGTGACAAGGACAGGGGAGCATCTGGTGGTGCTCAGACCTGGAGTGGAAAAGGTCAGCCTGGAACTGAGCAGCAACAGCAGCAGCCCAATCACGAGGTCCACGCCCCAGCCCCAGCCAAGGTGTCGCTGAGTGAGTATCGTGCGAAGAATGCTGATGTCCTGGCAGCCCAAAAGAGGAAGCTGGAGAACATGGAGGCCAGCGTAAAGAGAGAATATGCCAATGCAGCCCAGGCTCTCATTGGCCAGCAGCAGAGGAAGGAAAAGCAGCAGCATCATCACCAGCAGTCCAGCTCCTCTTCCTCCACTGACATGTCCAACCCCTCACCTATTATTCTTAAAATTCCCTTAGAAAAGGAGAAGTATGACCGGACTCTGAAAATGCGTTTTCCAGTAGCTGTGGGTGGCAGCGGTAGCGGGCACAGAGACTCTGCCCGGGGTCAGGATCCGGACATCAAAGTAAGAATACGAGTGCCTGAGAAGCAAAAGGGGAGTTCGGGAGAGGAGGGCAAGAGCAGAGACAAACACAGGGACAGGGCTAACCATCACCACCACCACCACCACTATGATCACCATCACCACCATTCGTCCTCCAGCGGTGCTTCTCTTTCCTCCTCTTCACACAAACATTCGTCTAGCTCTAGTGGGGCACTAGGAAGCAGCAGAAAAGCCCCGAGCGACTCCTCTAGATCGAGCTCCTCCTCCTCCTCCTCATCCAGAAAGAGGACACACTCCCAAGATCCCATAGCGGGCTCCCACCCAGCCCCTAAAGTCAGCAAGACCTCTAGGAATCCCTACCAGTTATCGTCCCTGTCTTCCTCCTCTGGGCAAACTGTGGGTCACGGTCCTGATCTTCTGCCTTCTCTGGGCCTGCCCCACAACCAAGGGACCTATTCACACTCGAAAAGTGACAAGACGGACACTAACGGGCACAGCTCAGCGGGGGGAGGCCAGTCAAACGAGTACCAGGATACTTTTGAAATGCTAAACTCATTACTGAGCGCGCAAGGGGTCCAGCCGTCCCAGCCGTCCATGTTTGAATACAGATCTCAGTTTGGGGACTACCGGTACGCTGCTGGCTCCAGAGGGAACAACTCCAGACCCCCACCTCTACCTTCAGAACCACCGCCCCCTCTTCCACCATTACCCAAATAAGCTTCTGGTCAGGACCCGATATTGTATGTTGTACTTGAAATCCCAAACATTCATTTTGTTACATAAAACATTGTATAATATTTCTTTTTTATTCTTATTAAGCTCACCCTACGTTTTTATAGGTTGAAGGGTGACAGTGGAGAAATGTACTGGGGCGATTTGATTTTTCTTTTTAGATTTTACCTGTGGGGCAATAATGAGATTTGTAAGCCTTTTAAAATGTGAGATACAAAAGGCTTTAAAAAAAGTGTAGATATTTTTATTTTTTCCTGTTCAATTCCAATGAAATGTGACAATGGGGGTTCATTTAGAAAGGGATTATGTTGAAGTCCTAAAGAAATCTAAACTGCCATCTGATACCTTTTTTAGGTTCGTTTATCAAATGTTTTTGTAATGATTTTATAGTATGTTATTTATTGACTGAGTGGTTTTAAAAATAACCTAGTCTACCTTTTTAAGGTTCATTTCTGCTCTGAATAGGCAGAGGGAAATGTTTTCATCAAGACTGTACAGGCTAGTTTGAGAGTGCATGTCTCCAAAGCCATCTTTTTGTTACTTTGTTTAAAAAAATGTTTTATTCACTGCATTGTTTGGTTAACATGTACGAAGATTGTATTTTAAAATGTTAAAAGCAAAACTATTTTTTACTTTTTGTTATTGAAAATTACAAAAACAAAAAAAAGAAATGTAAAGTAAGCGAGCTTGTACGTTTCTCTTTGGACTCTGAGTGTTGCAGTCATTGTTTTAAATGGTTGTAAAGTATTCATGTTCTGTTCTTTGGTAAATACACTAGCTTCATGCAGCGAACATGCAAATGTTCAACATATCTACCCGATGTGGTCATTATGAAGGACTTAAGAGCAAAAAGGAAAAATACATTTAGGAAAAAATTTAGTTTTTTTTTTCTTTCTTTTCTTTTGATATGTCACTCTTGAGGTGATCAGAGCAAATGTAACAAAACTGCATTTATGAAATTGATTTATTTTAAGCAGTGTGGGCCTTGAGTGCTCGCTCGTTGTGAGCCAAACAAATTCGTATTATGACTTTTAGGCACCCAATAAAGCTCAGTATGCAAAGGAATAATACAGTATCAACAATGAAACACCTTTATGTGATTTTTTTTTTTTTTTTTTTTTTTTTTTTTTTGGGGTGGGGGGCATGTTTTAAATGTGTAAGCCCTTTATATACCACTGCTCCAATTTAATCATGTTATAGTTCTCTTTTAGTTTCATACTTTCAAAAAATATTGTTGGGTATTAATCTTCAGATTGTTTATAATCCATGCACAGACCATCAATTCTTGCAAAAACCATTGCATGTGTTTTATAATCGAGATGCTAGATAGCATGCAAGCTATCAATGGGTTGTTACAAAATCCTCAGCATGAATTTGCATAATTAAGTTTTATGCTTAAGAAAAATAGAATAGGTTGTGTTTGCAAGAGTTGGGTATCACCTGTACATTTCATTCATGTTAAGCTTTATATGGGTTTGATTGTGTAATTACTGTTCCTCACCTGCTATTCCTTCAGTTTATTTTCACATAAAATAGTTTTAGACAGTTTACAGTAATGCAGTAGAAGAAATCAGCCATACAATTGCATTTTTATTTCCTTGATAAATGGAAAATGTGCTGGAAAAGGAGTTTTTTGCTCAGGCAACAGAGTTGTTCAACTTTTGGTTGTAACAGGGAAATGGTTGAATGCACTGAATATTTATCTTTGTAGGTTTGCCTACAATGAAATTGACAAAGTGTTAAAATGTATACTGGTTAAAATCTTTAGAGTAGAGTTCAAATATTGTCCATTTTTAAAACACAATTTAACTTGGCTTGGGCAAAAAAATTAAGTTAAAGTATTAATGTTCTTTGAAGAAATTATGAAAATTTTTACAGTAAGACTGTGTATAAGAAAACAACAGAAGACACTCATGCAACCTAACAATGCAAAAATCACATTTACAATAGCCTAAGTTTCATGTTTCTTCTTGTCTTGGTGTTTTTATTGACACTCAGGTCTGGATTTTTTTTTTTTTTTTTCATTTAATAAGTTATATGTGAACACTGTACTTTTTGATATAATGTGGTTGCCTAATTCTGAAAGTCAATAAATATTTTAAATAAATTGCTTTGTGATTTTATTTTTTAAACGCTGCCATTTGGAGACCCCTCAAATTTCCTGACTTCACTTTGAATGGCAGCTGAACTAGCCAATGAGCTTCCTTCAAGTGTACCGCTCTCGCCAATAGGAGCGTTGTTCGGGCGGGGCCAGTAGGCAATGCAAGGTACTTGCTGTATTGTACTTCAGAAGGCATCGCTTGATAGGACGAGTCAAGAGAAGGTAAGCGGGTTTTTCGCGCATTAACGTGGATATTTCTACATTCTAGTTTCAAAGTACTCATATGATATCAAGCTAGACGTCCACCTATTGCTACCGATCACTAGAGGTTACATTTTCTTTTATATTGTTAAACTTAGCGCTTAGCAAATGTAGCAACAGCCAAACGAAGATGGCGACTCGTTAACTGAAGGAGTCGGAGTGACGCAGTGAGGAGAGGCGGGTTAAGGCTTGTTGTAGCGCGAGGTTGGAGGTATTCAAGACAGATATCTCTTCTCCGTTTATAGAAGCTTTACTTTGTTATCATTGTGACAGACCACGTGTTTTTTTCCTTCTGTGTGCCCAGTATCTGAAAATGTGAAGTGTGTAAAGTGTTGATAATCTACCGGACCTAACGCCTATTTCAGCCAACTGTTGTAAACACGATGCTTCAATACTAGGTCCACCTTAATATACTCACAGTTATCAGTAAGAGATAAATAAGTGGCGTGTATTTGTTAAACACACATCCTTAGTTGTCTCTAGGAGTGTTTTATCATATTTAGTGTCTGCCCTATACCTGTCCCAAACCCTAGGTTTTTAGTCGAGTGACATAAAAGATAAAAAAGTACACATTTTGCAGTTTTAAAGATTAACATAAGAGAAGATATAGTGTTTTTGCCAGTTGTGATCATAAATAAGGCAGTGTGTTGATATATAAATAAAAGGTTTGTTACATCAAGATGAATTCAGTGCATAGAGAAACAATACTTTTTCATCCATCTTCTTCTTTTTGTTTTTGTTTTGGCTCTTAAGGGGTCTCCACAGCGAGTCACCCACCTCCATCTAACTCTGTCTTCTGTGTCCTCTGTCCTCACTCCATCTACCTCCATGTCCTCTCTAACGGCATCCATGTCTCCTCTTTGTCTCTTTAGCTGTTCCAAGTACTTACTGTTGCTCTAAACCTTCATACCTGTAACATAAGTCTCTAGAACTGTACCTTTTTTCATAAAAAGTAAATTCAAAACAATGTGTTGTTATTGTTATTTATTATTATAGGTTTGAAATGAACAGAATACGAATACATGTCCTGCCCTCAAGTCGTAACCGGGTGACTCAGACCTCTCGACCTCAGGAGCCCCAGTCCTGCTCCTTCACTCTGCGGCCATGTTCTCAGCCCCGTCTGGAAGGCCTGGAGTTCTGCATTAAACACATTCTGGAGGACAAGAACGCTCCCTACAAGCAGTGCAGCTATGTTTCTGTCAAGAATGGCAAGCGCTGCCCCAATGCTGCTCCAAAGGCGGAGAGAAAAGATGGGTAGGCAGACAGTCATGTCTTCATCAGCTTTTAACAGAATCAAATTCCTTATTAATTAAACCCTAGCTTTGTCTAACGTGCCTCTATTTGGAAATGTCATCTCACCAAAATCCCAACTTTTGTTTTTCAGAGTGACATTTTGTGCAGAGCATGCTCGCAAGAATGCCATGGCTTTGCAAGCTCAGATGAGAAAGGCATCTTCCGGTCCGTCTCCAGAGGCTTTGATATCTCAGCTAAGCTGCCACAACCGAGCAGAGACTCATAATCTAGATGGAGGACGCTCTGAAACCAGCCGCATTCTAGGTAAAAGGCCTTGATTTGACTTGGAAGAACTTCACTGAATTTAGTCTAATATAGACTGATAAATCATTTAGATGCATCATATAATATATTACATGATTAAACCCCCCACCCTGTGGCAGATGAAGAAAGTCTAAGTGAGGAGGAGCAGGGACCTTTGGTCCTGGACCAGACCTGGAGAGGAGATCCTGACAGCGAGGCTGACAGTGTTGATAGTGATCATGAAGATCCACTGAAGTAAGCAAAATTATTCAACCTGCAACAGTCAGGGTTTACACATTCGTCCTTTTATTTGCATTGCTTTATCAACAAACAACTCACTGTTCTTGTATTTTGTCTGCATTTGTGAGAAATTTCATATCTAAAGTATCTAACTATAAAATCAGAATCATATTAGGACAGAAAGCATCAGCCTAGCTTGTACTCTGTAAACCTGCAGTGATATTTTTTTGTTTTACTTCTGTATATTTGCAGACACGCAGGAGTTTACACAGCCGAGGAAGTGGCATTGATTACTCGAGAAAAGCTCATTAGATTGCAGTCTCTTTACATTGACCAGTTCAAACGCCTGCAGCACCTGCTCAAGGAGAAAAAGCGCAGATACCTTCACAATCGTAAAATGGAACATGAGACTTTAGGTAAATATACAAATAATTGTTGATTTGTTTTGTTGAAAGCAGCTCCATCTTGTTGATCTTTGTTCATCTTCATTTGTTTATGACAGGAAGCAGTCTGCTGACAGGGCTTGAAGGTCTTTCCATGAAGGAGAGGGAGAATCTGAAGAAGCTCAAAGCTCTGCGTCGATATCGTCGCCGATATGGGGTAGAAGCCCTTCTGCATCGACAGCTCAGAGAGAGGAGGCAGGCTGTGACAGAAGGAGCCCCTCAGGTGTGAACACACTCAGGAGGGGAGCTATCTGTATTAAACTGAATGGAAAATGTCAATTTAAAAAGGCAAAAAAATTATCTCACTACTTCTCCTGTATTGCAGCTACAGAACAATTTTCACCTTCTAAAAAAACACTCACTAACAGAAAGTGAAGCTCCCAGAAGAAGTTGTTCAGATTGGATGTAATTTGGCTCATGTGCAGATCAGTGAGAACCGTGTTCATTCTTTAATTTGGGAAGATCTGGCATGTCCAGAGTGGGAGCCATAGGGGACATGTGGTGGCATCATGATTAGTGTTATCAGGCAGTAGCACACCACAAAAAAGATGGCTCTTTGAGCTCCCAGACAGCTCCTCACAAGTAGTGCTAGTTGAAGAATTGTTTGAGATTGGAAAGAGCCAGCTCTTATTGATGAACTGAACCCAATAATCCAGATCCCAAGATTCCCATCACGACTGTAGATCCGTCAGACAACATTACCAGCACTTGACAGAGTTTGACAGGGATCACATTGGGTGTTTGCATGAGGCTGTGGTCTTATTGTGCGATTCTTCAGCATGTTGGACCTACAGACGTCACAGTGCCACGATGCTGGAACTGATATGACTTTTTTTTTATGTTCAGTTGTGCATACTATAAAGTATGATAAATGATTCTTGCTAAAATGAATTATTTTTTTTAGTGTAAATTAAGTGTTGCACCAAAGTTAAAAATGTAATGTTTAGACTGCTTAATCAAAAATAATAGTTTTAAACTTTTTGATATCAAAATGCCAGTTCAGTCATGTACAGTCCAGCTTTTTGGCACTAGCTGTATAAACTTTTTCTCTGTAAAGAGATGCAGAGCTCAGAGAAGGTTGTTTTCTCACTTGTTAAACAGAATCCTGTCATTGTCCTGATAATGACAGGGATCAGCTTTTTAAAAAACTTAAATACATCGAACCGGGATATCAAAAAAAAAAAAATTGGCAATTTTTAAAATATATGTTTTTTTCCTCACTAATCACTACTTTAATATGGAATACTACAACAGTTTTTGAACCTTTAGAAGATTTGACTTTTTATTAAACACCTCTTGTTTGATGTCTACATTTGTATAGTATTAGTTGTTTGTGTCCCTATTGTTCTTTTTTTCTGTAGTAAGCTGAGGTAGATCTTACTTATGGTGTTTAAATTGTGTTTCAGGTTTTTGAATGTTGCAGGATATAGTTTTAAAATGGTTAGAAACTATACTTGGATTGCTAACAGCCCTAATTTGTGGCACTGATATTTTTCCTTGGACCATTTTAGTGGGGGTTTCTTTGTTTTGTTTTTTATCTCCGCCAAGGAGGTTATGTTTTCATGTCTGTCTGTTAGCAAGATTACATAAAAACTAATAATAATGAACAGAGCTGGATAAAAATTTTGGAAAATGTTGGGGTTGTTGGTGATTCACATCATGATCCAGATCACACTATTTATTTTTATTGATGCTATGCTCTTGGCAGAGGTTTGTGCTCTCTGAGTGTTTCTTGTTGCAATGTTTTTGCCCTGGTTCTGTCATGACATTTTCTGACCTTTTTATCATCTCTTCTGTTACAGCTTCACTCAAGAACAGTGAATGAAAAGTGCATTGCTTTTGTGGAGGGAACCAGGTGTAACAATCCCTGCCTGCCGCTGGCCCAACACTGTGTCTCACGTATCCTTAATCACGGTTGACATTCAGTTTTTCTATTTAGTTTAATCTGTTTTCAAACATGTAGTCCCAGATGAGTTGATTAAACCTGAATATCAGCACCTTTTAGGTTTACTTTTAGCCCCTGCTAGTTTCAACTCTGTCTTTTCCCTCAGCCTTGGCTCCTGATCAAAAGCCTCAGCTTGTAGTAGCTGTGAGTTTTTAAGTGAGCCTAAAATAAACTCCTTCCTGTGGTCTGTTGATTTGTTTCCCAACACCTAAAAATGGACTAATCAATTCATTTGGAAGGAACATTTTTATATTGACAACCTTATATCTACATCCTAAATAATTTTTAAGACATGTTATATTTTATTTGCTGGATTTACATTTAAAGTTTTACAAAATAAACCCAAAGTAGTGAATTGTAAATATCTGTGTATTGTTTGGTGTTCAGACAAAAACCCAGGCACCACGCAGGCATAACAGTAATTACAAGTTGTTTTTGTTAATAGGTTATAGTAATAATTGTTTACTGCGTGGTGGGGAAAAACAGTCACCACCTAAAGTTAACCAAAGGTAAAACACCTGTGATTGTTTCAGCTGGCAGTATATTTGACTTTACCAACATCAATACAGGAACTTGCTGAGAAACTGAAAATCTTAGTAGAAATACAGTAAGAGTTGTGACATTGCATAAGCAAATATGTTCTATAATGAAAGTTAAGAGGTGGTTCAACAAAATAATGAGCAGGCTATTCTTGTACATGCAGCCAGGCTCACTTGAATAATATTAAAGCTCAAGGCTTTTGTTTTTCACAAAACACTTTTGAGCCTGACGCCTTCTTCCATCTCCGTGTCATTTATTTATCTACCATGCTGACAGTGAAATCTGTTAAGTATCTGAGCCACCATTCAGGTAGTCACAGAGTCAAAATGGTTGATGTGTTAAAGGGTAATTCAGCATTGTGGCTCAAAGGTGCAACAGTGATCCATGACACTCTGAGACCTCCTGGCAGAGGGATACAGAACAGGAGAAATCCAACACATTTTATTCCTAGAAACTCAGCAGCATGGCTTCAGTTTTACAGAGTTACACTCTCCATTCCCTATGGTCATCATCTTAGCATACATCACCAGGGGATGTAGCCGAGTCGTTGGTAATTAATAAACAACCAGAATCAAAGGCTCTTTTTCACAGCCATATCACAGAACTGTTTTGTAAAAACACCCATCATCTTTAAGAGGCAGTATTTGGAGTTTTAAAATGAATTTTGCGTTCTCCTCTGTAACATTTGTTTCTGTATATTTCCTCCTTCACAACATCATATTTAGACATCTACCAGGACAGCAATCAGGTGCTTTTTAAAATTTGTCCAGGGCTTAAAGACGTTCCATGTGACCGTATTGTCCACATGGGTCAGTCTGACGATCCTCGCTGCCCACTTCACCTCACCCTGCCTCCGCTCATGTACCAGCCTGAGCAGGAACCTCCCCCACAGGAACAGTTCACACCTACAAGCAAAGACATGTACTTGAGCGCAGCAGAGCTGCAGCCCACAGAGAGCCTGCCCCTGGAGTTCAGTGATGTAAGTTCAAACGATTGGCCCCCCATAAATATACACTATAATGCATTGGTTGTTCCACTCACTTAGGACTTCCACTGACAAATACTTTTAGATTGAAACTCCATTAAATTATTGTTTTATTCTAAACAACTAATTATACTCCAAAATTCAAAATCAACACCTATTAATTTAGTTCATTTTATTTTTTTGGCATTTATTGTACACCACAAAATAAAATGCAAACAAAATCTTGGAAATTAAAGTACAAAATATATGTTTAAAAAAAAGGCAACTCCATCATGATAAAAATCAAGTTCTTATTTGTGTATTTGAAAATAAAGAAGCCTTAATATTCAGTACTGTATTTTAAGCACTATAGGGCGCGCTGGATTATAAGACGCACTGTCAATGAATGGTCCATTTTCGAACTTTTGTCATATATAAGGTGCACATTAAGCATTAAGCGAAACAAAACAGCCCCATCTTTTCGGAGAATACTGCACCGAAGTAAGCATCAAGTACGAACGCCCGTACCACGTGGTCCGTGCACCCTGCGCAGAGCCCTGCGCAACTATAACTGAGCCTTAATGCTGCAAGCAATGCGGCTTTGTAGTTTATCAAAGTCGTACTACAACATTACGACTTCTTACATGTATAAGGCGCACTGTAGTTTTCGGAGAAAATTGAAGGCTTTTAACTGCTTAAAATGCAGTAAATGGTGGTGAAAGAACATTGCCAAATGTTCTTTTAACTTGTATGAATTGTAGGTATTAGGGCTGCAACAACGAATCGATAAAATCGATAAAATTCGATAATTAAAAGCGTTGGCAACAAAATTCATTATCGATATGTGTCGGGTAATTTATGCGTCACTAACGTTGTCGCGGAAACGGTGACGTCACCCGCAGCGCGTTTGCTGAACAAACTCCGTCCCAAATATAAGTCATTGCTCCGTCCGCTCCGTAAAAACAAACAAAAAAAAAAAACTCCGTCCGCTCCGTATGATGATGAAGAAGCTATGGCTCCTCTTCCTCACTGCAAACTTTCTTTCTGCTACTCCATTACTGTTTTGGGGGGCATGTTTTACTC
>NC_051437.1:4638269-4712059 GCF_001649575.2 Kryptolebias marmoratus | reverse complement strand
TGGTACTTGTAGTGTGTGTGTTTAATTGATTTAGTTGTAAGTTTTTTAGAGATGTGAAACACGGGTGGTAAATAAGCTATTGTTATTTTCTGCTTGAGAGCTAAGTATATAAAGTGAGAATGTTGAATTGAATTTATATTGATTTATTTAAAGAAAGTAGTAAAGGTTTTACATCAACCTACTCCTTTACATACAGATAACTTTTTTATGTGGGCCAAAATGAATGACTGAATGAATGAATGAATTCCAAGACGACCGATTAATCGAGAAAATAATCGCCCGATTAATCGATTATTGAAATTATCGTTAGTTGCAGCCCTAGTATGTATTATATCTGAGTGGGGCTTATAATCTATTTTTTGATGCATCTTGATGTGGACACGGACAGTCCTGAATCCGTTTTAAAATGTCAGAAGTCGAATATTATTTAATGTAAATAACATCCTGCAAAATGTAGAACTGTGAAGTGCTGAAGTGAAGCACCCAGACGTGCACACAAGAGAGACGGCTGAGCTACAAGCAGCTCCTTCAGCATTAAAGTCCAGTGTGTTTCTACATCAGGGAGGAGAAAAACTGCTGGTAGTTGCTGTTCCTGTTAAAGGTAGTATCTGGGCTGCGACTACCGGTAGTTGGCAAACAGCATTCATGGAGGAGTCTCCAGAATGGCCATGGCTTGCTGGTTGGAAACAATCCTAGTTCAGTGAGACTGCAACTAAAAATTTGCTTGATATTTAGGGTTTTATTTATTTTTAACAATTTAGAGTCTCCACCTTCCCACAGTTGTAGCCCAGTGAGATACGGCCTCATGTTGCACCCTTTGGAGTCACGATAGGACCTCATCTTACTATGTGTATAAGATACTAACAGCAGAAAAGAGGCTAAGCCCAGTGATAGGTGGCTGTTTGCCGGCCGACTGTGATTTAGTAAGAAAAATGATTAAAGTTGGCAGGAAAGTTAAAAATATGGCTATTTATTATGGGATATTTTAAGATATTTGTGTCAAATATTTACACAACTACAGATTTACAAAAAGGCACTTTTGAAATACTTAAAAAAAAATACAATTACAATAAATACTAATTGTTAGCACCTAATTTGAATCCTAATTTCAGTCACATTTACAAATAAATTAAATTACCATAAATGAAAAAGTGCAAACAAGACACCAACACACGTCTCACATCAAGGCCAATGAATAACAACAGAGAACTCTGAAAAATAGAGAGGTACTGTACTGTGCTTTCTGTGGCACAGAGTGCATGTTGGATCACAACATGTAACAAAACAAAGCATATCTAATGCTGAATTTAATAGCATCATTTTACTGATAAACAAGGGTAGTATTTTCACTAAGCACAAAACACGCTTACAATAATGGGTCTTATAAAGCCACCCGCTGAATTTCGGCTCAACTAACCATTTTTGGTTAAACCCGATAATGTTTATTGTTGTGGCTCCAGCTACCTGCTAACTCCAGGTAGCTGAAGGTGGCTCGGCCTCAGGGCTCATTAGAGTCCCGCAGAGCTCCGTGAACAGCGTGTGGACCTGAGCGCGCAGTGCAGGCGTTTTTACTCGGCGCTTACATCCGTGCAGTATTCTCTGAAAAGACAGAGACAGTACGCTACTTAACCAGTGGAAATATGGTAAAAAAGGAGAGCAGATGGTTGTCACATCTAATATGGCTGCACGTATTCAGGAGGAAGAGCTGTTGTGTTTGTGGCTGTGATACAGAGAGGATGATTAAACTTAAAGTATTCAGTTGGACTTTTATTGATTTATTTGCTTATTTGCTTTAGTTGTGATTCGCCTATGATAGGACTAATATTTCTTCCCTCTGTGGTCTATAAACACTCCTTTTTATCGGCTGCAGCAGTAATCTCCTTCCGTGAGTTTTGAACCGTTTGATTATCTTTGTGATCTCTCATTAAGGGATCATACAAATACTGATACAGGTGAACCAGCTCCGCTAGAGCGCCGCGGTTCACGCCAAGTTAAAAAGCTAGGAGGTGCACAACCACACGTGACACTGCGTGGGAACTTCACGTAGGGGCGGGGACAGCGCGATTGTGTCAGTTGACACACGTACCCTCGCACGGTGATCTACGCTTAGATTTATACTTTTGGGGGTGCAGGTGGAAAAAAAATTGTATAAAAAATGACGTATTTTACAATAAATAAGCGAAGCTTAGCCTGTCAGGCCTGCCAGGCTTATAATACACTGGGGGAAACCCTGCTAACGACCTGTCCCACGCTCTGCAATGGGACCAAAACAAAATGGTGGAAAAACTAAAGAAAGCTGGTCAGATAGCGCTAACGTGATGCATGGACATCCATTCCCACAAATTCTTAAGTCACTGTATTCAGCATTTTGACTCCATTTTTTGTTAATTTAGGTTCCTCAATCTTGTTTGAATGAAAACTGTTTCATACTGCAGAGGGGAGCAAAATATGTAGGTTTTTTTTTAGGTTTGAAAGATATTATTTTCAGAATTTAGTTTCAGGTTTGATTACTACGTCAATGGAAAAACCTCAAACAAGAAGGTACTGAACAGTAAAATGAGTGAAACAAAAAGTAGCCTCTGACACCTCGTGTTGCGTCTTGATTTTCTTTTTAAACAACTTACTGATAGTACAAATAGCAAACTTTGATTCTTCTTCAGTAAAACGTCATGTATCTGTGATTGCTACTACAAATTAGTCATGGCACATTCACAGACTGGGGGAAAAATGTAGGATTTTTGATTGTCAGCTAGCTTGAAAAACTTGAAAAAATTTTGGGGACTTTTGTGTTTCAGATTGGCCAATCACTGATCAAACTGGTCAAGCTGAAAATTGGCCAATTTTATTCACTAGCTGTTTTTTTGACAATTGTCCCTCTTCAGAATAGTGAAGGGTATGATTATTTGAGATAATTATATTTATGCCTGTGAGATGGCTTCCTTTTTACAGTGTTTTTAAATTTTATTTATCCATGTATGATGAAACCCTTCAAGGTGGGGAAAAAAGGGGGTTTATTGTGTAACAAAAAATGGGTAATTGTTATAAAAATGAAAATAAATCTTGGATTGAAAAGATGAAACAAAATTGTAGGTCCCTTTGAAAGCATCTTTTTGTGGATTGTGGTTGAATTTTCACTCTGGCACTCTGACGGTGGTAAATCATGTTTCATCCTGCCTGCCAGGCTGGTTGGAGTTTCTGTTTTAGGAAGTCTTGCTATGTGCCGCTCTCGGTTCCTGAATAGCTTCTTCCTACATGTCTTTGGTTAGCTCTTTGCTGTTCCTTATTTGTCTTGTGAAATCAGTCTTATGTTGTCCTTTTTACTTGTTGCTTTCAGTTCCACTAGTGGTAAGTTAATGCTGACACTTTCTTACAGTTCCTGGTTTGCTATGAAAAATGGCCTGGTGCTAAACTGCATTTAATCTTTCATAGCCTCCACCAGCTGCTGCTCCAAACATTAGACCAACTTGCAGTAGTTTATGGTTCACAGATTGTGCTGGTGTTAATATGCTGAGTGTCAGCACAACGAAGTGTTTAAAAGCAGAGGAAGCATCTTAATGAGTGCTAACCTCAGATGCCGCTTTATCATTTAGGACCGATGCCTGCTTCATATTTTTTGCTTAAAAACAACAGCGTCTATGGTTGAAACTTGCGGTGAAGTTTGCTCTTAAGTCCTGCAGCTGAAAAACCCTCCAATGAAACAGAGGCTTCTGGTACAGAGACATGTGCTGCTGCTAATCTGCAAGCTGGGGATTTTTATATTCCTTCAGTTTCACCATTTGAGCAGGTCAACATGGAGGGAGACGCAAATACTCAGACAGTAAAACTGAGCTTGCTCATGACCATAGTTTCCACTTCATAATCCTTTCAAAATAAACTATGATGGCAGAGAAACGCTGGGATGTGTTGTCAAAACAAGCACACCAACTGGAAAAGGACTGTTGGCGTGTTACTACCAGGTGCTATTTATAAAGAAAGATAAAAAAACAAAGACTAAAAGAGAAGAGAGGTGGTTTTGACGGTCATATGAATTATTCAAATTATCCCATTTTAACTAGACTTTGCATGTTCAAAAACCACCACCCATTTCTAACCCCATTGTAGGAAGAAACTTGTTTCAGATATAATAAAAAGTGTTGCACTGGCAGTCATTTATTGGTAACATTATTAAAGTTTCTAAAACTGTCTGTGTAATACCAGGTGTTTTACAGTTTATTAATGTCTGCGTTAACAGAGTCCAAAACATCAAAATACAAAACTAAAAGCAACCTGAAATACTGTTATTCGAAATGATTTGTCTAAATGTAAACAGATCTTTCTTGGATTATTGTTTTAGTGTTTTATGACTGATTTTTCTGTTTTAAGGACCTGGATGTAGAGGGGGATGGGATGCAGGGTCCTCCGTCTCCGCTGCAGTTTGACACAGCCCTCGCCCTGGAGGACCAGACCATCAGAGCTATTGCTGAAGCACCAATGGACATCCTAACAGGAGAAGATCCAGACCAGGTGGACCTGGACACCTCAGGACAGGAGCTTTCAGAAAGAGACGTGGACGCCATCATAGATGACCAGGTTAACACGTAACATCTTCTGTATTTTCATCAGTAGTTGTGCTTAGAGACCCTTGAGACAGATCTGTTTAGCAGCACCCAGTCTTTATTTTTAAGCAATGTTTCTCCTGTGTATTTTTATAATGTGTACTATTGTTTTACTGATGGTGAGTTCAGTGACAAATCTATAAATAAACTTTTGGCTCCCCACTGAGAAACAAAATTCAGATGATACAAGGTTTGCTTTCCTGGTGGTTAAAAAACGATATGAACAGCAATTGAACTTTTCCCCTTTTTTGTTTAATGTGGGTCAAAGTTGTAATTGCTTCTGAGCGGATATTAGGAAAGAAAAAGCAAAAAAGGTTGAACTTTTTCTTTGAGGTACAGTAAATGCAGTGATATTTTTCAGCAGCACATTGTTTTTCTGTCTCCCATCTTGCGCTGCATGTTGGTAATTCAGCTGGTTTGACAAAAAGGCATTGTTTAACAGCTTCTTACACATTTATATTAAAGCTAAAAATATTCAATTTTAGATAAAAATGGTTGAATTTCTTCTCCCAGGTGGTAGTTGGAGGTGAAGAGGATGCCACTGACAGTTTGGTCCAAGATGTTGACACGGCTGCAGCCGACGGCCCTCAAGGAACTCTGAAAGAGTAGATCTCTGATGTTCCAGTGTAACCTTCACTTAGATCATCGGTTTCCTAAATGAGCTAATGAAAAAAACACTTGAACACAAGTTTATTTACTGAAAGAAAAGAAGAAACAAAGTCTAACATCCAGCCTTGTGGGTGTGCCTGTTTGTCACCAGAGGTCACTGAAGAAACTGAAAGCTCCTGTACCGAACGAGCCCAGACATGTTTCTGCATTCATGTTGTGAAAATATGAGAAACAATCAGCATTGTAGTTTCCTGCTGCTTTTACAAGCTGAAAAAGATGTTCCCCAACTTACCTTACATGCTGTGTGTCTGCAGCTTCTACAGGTTTAGTTTTTTGTTTAAAAAAAAAGTTTTAGTTATTTCCGCTGAGTGGTCTGTATGGAGTTCCATCCTAATAAAAATTTGTATTATAACAGATGTTTGTTTCTCATTACTCTTCTTACTTTGACATTTCAGCAGCAAAAAATGTTTGTTTTCATTCTTTTTTTTCACCCTAAAGGTTCACGTTGATACTCTTTAGTGTAGGTTTCTTCTATAATTAAAAACAATAGAAATTATTTAGCAAAGGTCTGGTGCTGTTATAAAGTCAGTATTTCCAGAAATAATTACAAGGAGCTCTTCAAAATGAAATGACTGTTCCAGTTGATTATTACACTTATGTGGTGACGATCCATAAACACTGAAACACCATTTTCACTATCCTGTTTACTCTTGCACAGCTTCGAAATAAAACATGCAAATTAAACACTGAAACGTTCAACTTGATTGTTGAACAGTGCAGTCTGACACTTGGTAATGGAGACAAAACTTTCAAAAAGAAAAAATAATAAAGTATGATCAATGGGAGTGACAGGCACGGGTGCGTGGTTACCATGGTGACCTTAATGCGCCACTTTGAGCAGCTTTGGTTCTCTTTGTTTCATTAAATCGCAGCCATCTCTCCTCTCAGACTGATGTGAAGTTATGTTGGAGTTTCGGGCAGTAGAGTTTCTTCAGACATTTTTCCAGTTTGTTTCATTATATTTATGCCCCCCCCCCACACACACACACACACTCACACACACCGAAAAAAAAAACACTCCACAGTATAGTTTGCTTCAAGCAGGACTCATAAATGTGTTTCACTGTGAAGACATTTTTGACCCAGTTGTGTTTTGGTGTCGGCGGCTGAGGAGGAGAGGGGGAAAAAAGGGAAAAGCAGCGGGGCGGGTGGTGCGCTTTGATGCGGTGACATCACTTTCTGCTCCGACCCGAACACCACCGGAGGAGGGCCAGGAGGAGCCGAACTGCAGCTAAATGTCCGCGTTTATCCGGCATGGTGCGGCGGACTGAGGTGAGCCGAGGAGGAGCCCGAAAGGTTCGCCGGACCGAGCCGAGCATGCTTTCTGCCGCAGCAGGACCGGTGAGGTAAAGTCCATTTAAAATGTCGGTTAGGTGCTAACATATCCTCCGAGTGGCTTTTGTCTGGAGAAGAAAGCTGATGGCGGCACAGCCGCTAAGTCTGCCGGGGAGAAACCCAGTCATGTTCGGTGTTCGGGTTCCGAAGGCCCGTCTTCAGCAGAAAGAGGAGGGGAAGAAAAGCATTTTACTAACCCGTCTGCCACCATTCTGCTGTAATTCAGCTGCTGTGCAGTCACTGCCTCACCCTGTTACTGATTTTAGCCTCGAAAGCCCGAAAGAGGAAGATTTAAAAAAAAGGAACGGAGAACCGAGAGGTTCTGGTTCCGTCCTGCAGCTGTGCAGAGAAAAGGCTGCAGCTTGGGATGAAACTGTGTCTCTAAAGCGACATGAATGATGCTCCACAACCACGCGGCTCAGTTTACAGCCAACAAACATCAGCTGGGTTGTTGTTGTTGTTGTTGTTTACAGGAATGTTCTGCGAAATAAATCCGGAGGAAACAAACATTAGAGTCAGGCTCTCTGTCCAAGGTGATTTAAAATCCTGTTAGCACTCATAATGTGATTGTTTTTCTCTTTGCTGTGAGTTTGACCTTTGCTGTGTAAAGACTTCAGCATTGTCTGAACATGGATACATGTGGCAGGGTTTAACAGCACATGGTTTTCCCTCTTTTTAATGAACAAGTAAAAGTAAAAGGTACCAACAGAAGTCTGCATCCCTCAGCTTTCTGCTGTGAAGGCCAGCGGACTTCTGTAACAACCTAAACTGACAAAATGCAGACGTTTAGACGTATAAACTGTATAAGACATGTAAACAGAACCAGTATCAAAAGAAGCATTGAAACTGCTGCCAGAGGCTCACTGGACTCACCGTGGTAACCACACACCTCTGGCTGTCACTCCCTTACAGCACTCTTATTAGGAAAGGCAGACAGAAACACAGCAGAAAGCAGCCAAAGCTGGGGTTTTTTTCCATTGTCCAGTCTCAGCACGACTCGGTTCGGCCAAATTCGACTTGGCTCGGTTTCGACACAGTCTCTGTGGTTTTCCAGATTGACTGATCGCCACCTCGACGTGGACGGGTCGCCATAGCACAACACTTACCTCCAAAGGGTAAATAAGTTAAATAAAGTCATAAATCACTCACCATTCTTTGACACAGTTTCTAAAATTGCAGAGGCCGAGTCCATTTGGTTTAGCTCCATGTGACTAACAACAAGCACAGAAATGTCTGCACCATGGTGTTGGTTTACGTGTTGGCATTTTAATGGATGCATTTATATATATATTATAAAATTTGTGGGAAAAGACTGTTTGCAGAAATGTTTAAATGTTTAGAGATGTATGTTCTTTTCTTTGGATCTGCCATGCTGTACTTTTGGAGTTAGTCTTCATACTACGGATGTGGACTGTCCCCTTAATACAAAGCTTCCTCCTGCACGTCCTCCCAACTCACTAACAGGCTGTCATGTTGTCAGTCACAGTGCAACATGGCACTTTTTGAAGCCTGAATTAACTGAAACCCTCCTGTGAGCTAAGAACAGGAAACTGGGGCTACTGTTGACACAGGCTCAACA
This sequence comes from Kryptolebias marmoratus, assembly GCF_001649575.2. Classification (NCBI taxonomy): domain Eukaryota; kingdom Metazoa; phylum Chordata; class Actinopteri; order Cyprinodontiformes; family Rivulidae; genus Kryptolebias; species Kryptolebias marmoratus. Next base: position 4,703,881 of record NC_051437.1, on the reverse strand, counting down.
ATATTGCGCAATAAGAAAAAAAAAATATCACCAGCTCTCAGTCCAATTCATCACCTTTGGGTGTGGTGGAACGGGAGATTTGCATAATAAAGTGCCTAATAAAGTGGCCGGTGAGAGTATGTTGATGGTTCAGTGACGTAAATTCTTTAAACTCTGAATGGTGTTTCAACTGTGAAGTGTGTCTGAGCTGTAGAGCTCTACAGCTCAGACACACTTCACATCACTTGTTACTCTAAAATCCAGTTGTCGTTCATGGGGAATCTTTTGGTGTTTGGCATACATCTTACAGTCTGCTTCTACCGGAAGCACGCTATTTCTGATAGAGCTTGACAGTTGCATGTATTATTTGCATCTTTTTTTCCCCACAACTGCGGTAGAATTCAAACAGGTGAATCATTAGGTGCTCATGCACTGAAGCACCCTGAATAAATGTTCCTAAAAAGTAGAGTAATGGTAAGTACTTTTTAAAAGGAATTTACAAGTAAAAGTAATATAAAACTGAGTGTAACAAGCAAATTCAGAGAAGGTATGGTCCGATTGCTTGCTTGTTGACTGTGATATAGTAAATAGACATTGAATCCATCACTTGACTTTGCATTGCAGTTCTGTTTGTGTGAAAAAGATTTTAGATTGCTTTTGATTATGCACCTAATTCATGTAAACAGGCTTACTAAAGTTCTAGAAATCACTGAGTTTATTTTGGACCTCATAGTGTTCAACTTGCGTGCTATTCTCCTGACAGTAGTGGACAGGAAATGCGCATGAATTCGCATTTTAGTTTGCAGATTTGCATGAAATTATGATTGCAAATGCGAGTGTCTTTGTATAGAAAGATAAATAAAATGGTATAAGTGGAGCTGAATTTTCAGTCAGCCAAAGCCCAAATAATTTTCTTTGATTAAATATAACGATATTAGAAGACAGTTGTCAAAGAAAAGCAGGAGTCAGACCAGCGCCTCTGTAGCTTCCTGGGAGCGATGGATAGATGTGACAGCATTGTGCTTTAATGATGCTGCTTTCAGTAAATCAGACATTCTCTGAATGCTTTCCTGTCACGAGGAGCCAATTGTTTCTTTGTTTTCACTTCATGCAGGATTTTATCACCATTTAACACACGTGTTAGTAATGCCAATAATTTGTAGACCACTCAGAGATTAAACAAGATTTGAGATATCTAAGAAATTGCGGAGCTATTAAAGAGTCTCTTTGTTGGAGGAAAAAAACAAAGATCTGAGCTTAATGATCTGTGCCTGTTGGTTTGGGGCCAGAGTTGGGCTCATGCTGTTTTCATTGTCTCATCATTTTCGTTAACAAAGAACAAACTTTACTTCAGCAGAAATGAATGTGGAATGACTATTTGAACCTTCCTGATTCGGCTTGCAAAGATGGGAAGAATTAAGTCTGTAAAATATTTAAGTTTCACAGAAGATTTGCTGAAGCGCTCAATTAATTTTTTTAGTGTTTGCAGGCTGCTTTCTGCTCATTCTGATTCTTTCCCCGTCCACATTGTTGCAGTGTGCAGTTTGTTGTGTTGGGCAGATAAAGATAAACATTGTAGATCGTGTGAGGAGTCCACATACAGTGCCTTAAAGAAGTATTCATACCTCTTTAAACTTTCCTACATTTTGTCATATTATAACCACAAACTTCAATGTATTTTCCTGGGATTTTATGTGATAGACCAAGTAGTAGGGTAGTACAAGGGTAGTACATAACTGTGAAGTGGAAGGAAAATGATACATGGGTTTTCAATTTTTTTTTTTCCACAAATAAAAATCTATAAAGTGTGGCGTTCATTTGTATTCAGCCCCCTAAATCAACTCTTTGTAAAACCACCTTTTCCTGCAGCTCCGGCTGCAAGACATTTGGGGTTTGTCTCTACCAGCTTTGTACATCTAAAGACTGAAGATTTTGCCCATTCTTCTTTGCAAAACAGCTGAAGTTCAGTCAAATTAGATGGAGAGAGTCTGAACAGCAGGTTTTTAAGTCTTGCTGCAGCTTCTCGGATGGATTTAAGTCTGTACTTTGACTGGGCCATTATAACACGTGAATGTGCTTTAAGCCCTGTTTACAAGTGACCATTCTCCTGGAAATGTTAGAGATTTTTCTGTGTTGATTGAGGGAAAAGTTAATGTTTACATGGCACCCCTGTACCTGTTGAAGCCACTGTAGTTTCCATGCCAGGCCACTAGGTGGCGCTGACACGTGCATGTGCGCAGACACCAGCCTCTGGAGCATGGAAGCAGTTACATCCGAAATGGTGAACAGACAGATGTTAGTTTGGACCGACAGTAAGGTTGGATTGCCGCTACATGTTGAAAAGGGTGAGTAGCACAAACAGCACTCTTCTATTCATCATTGTTACTGTTGTTAATGTTCTCGTGCAGAAGAGCTGTTGACCGCAGCCATCTGTGGTGTGCATGTGCCATCTCACACTTTCCGGGTCCCTTTGATATGCAGCAGGGAGTATCTTAAAAGTTCCACTCTGAGACCTGGATTCAAAAAGTTTCAGTGTCAGAAAATCACAACAGATATGTCCCAGTGTCACTGAAAAACAGAATTGTGTAATCCGAGCCTTAATCTAACCCATTCCATTGTAGCTCTGGCTGGATGTTTCAGGTTGTTGTCCTGCTGGAAGGTGAGCCTCTGCAGGCTCAAGTTTTCAGCCTCTAACAGTTTTTTTTTCCAGGATTGTTATGTATTTTGCTCCATCCTTCTTCCCATCAACTCTGACAAGCTCCCCTGTCTCTACTGAAGAGAAACATCCCCATAGCATGATGCTGCCACAATCATGTTTCACAGTGGGGAGGGTGTGTTCAAGGGATGTGCAGTGTTAGTTTTCTTACATGTTCGCTGTGTTCCTACATGACCTGTGTCAAACTGAAACAGGACTTTCTGTGATTTTCTTTCAACAATGCTTTTCTTCTCACCACTCTTCTATAAAGGACAGATTTGTGGAGCTAATAGTGAATAATAGTTGTCCTGTGGACAGATTGTCCCACCTGAGCTGTGGATCTCTGCAGTTCCTCCAGAGTTACCCTGGGCTTCTTGGCTGCTTCTCCAATTATTGCTCTCCTTCCTGGTCTGTGAGTTCAGGTGGACGGTCAACGTCTTTGTAGGTTTACAGTTGTGCCAAACTCTTTCTATTTTCAGATGATGGATGGAACAGAGCTCTGTGAGATGTTCAAAGTTCGGGATATTGTTTTAAAACCTAACCCTGCTTTAAACGTCTCAACTTTATTTCTGAGCTGCCTGGTGTGTTCCTTGGTCTTCATGATGTTGTTTGATCAGTAATATTCTGTAACAAACCTCTGAGGCTCACAGAACAGCTGGATTTATACTGAGAATAATTTACACTCGGATGGATTCTACTTACTAATTAGGTGACATCTGAAGGTACTTGGACTACACTGGATTTAAGTTTCAGGTATCAGAGTAAATGGGGTGAATACTAATGCAGACCACACTTTTCAGATTTTTATTTGTAAAAAAAAAAAACAGTAAAAACCATATATAATTTCCCTTCCACTTCACAGCTATGCTCTACTTTGTGTTGGTCAATCACATAAAATCCCAGTGAAATATTTTGAAGTTTGTGGTTGTAACTTGACCAAAAAATTACGAGGGGAATAAAATCATTTTCAAGATACAGCACATCAAAAAAACATCTATTTTAAATCATGATCTCATTAATTGAACTGGTTTTTCTGAAAATTTGCTTTTGACAAGATAATTACTAAGTGTTTAGTCTTTTTAGACCTATCATAAATCTGGACAAATTTTAATGAGACTTGTGTGTTACGTTGTTTAGGATCATTGCCTCCTGAAATGAAACAGTTATACTGATAATTACAGCTGCGTGTTATAATTACTCCCTGTTGTTACTCTGCTGATCAGGACTGATGTGTGGCTTGTTATCGACTTTCATGGCTGCACTTCAGTGCTTAACAATATCTTCTGACTAGAGGTCAACAGATGATTCGGATGCAATTAGTTATGTCCGCACATACTTTGCTGATTTTCAAACAGGCATATCTTTGGATAGTACAGCGTTGCAGCTACTGTTGATAGACTGAAACCTGTGACCAGCACCCCCCTGTCTATCAAACAGCTACAGACTAATTGGTGGAAAATTAGCCACTAAACTATGCAAGTGATTTATGATTTTAAAAAAATAAACTTTTGAACAGAAGTTTATTTTATTAATTCCTGTTATTAATCCAGTCAAATTAAATAATTAAAAAACAGCAGTTTTGGTCCTCTGTCGGCTGAAGTGTCTGTTTAATACGAAAACATTTACTACAAATGCAATTAATATGAATCAAATATTAATTCAGTAAGTTACATGTTTACTTATATTATTTACTCAACACATCAGTCACCTGAAGGAAACCTGGTTGTCTTCCAGAGATCTGAGACAGGGACAGAGGTCCACCGTCCAGCAGGACAAACAGCCTAAACTCACTGCTGAAGCAGCACTCCACTGGTGTAGGGAGAACCAGGTAAAGTTATGTTACATGAATCTAAAGACACAAGACTCCCCAAATTCCTCTTAAATTTCAGTTCTAATGCAACAAAACTAACAAAATGCCAAGAGGAGTGAATATTTTTACACGGTAACTGAAAAGCCTTCTTTCACTACTCACATATTATTCATTTAAAAGTACAGACACGGGGTGCTGGTGAGCAGGATATGGCGTAAGACTTACTTTTCAGAGCTCCAGCAAAATCCGTAAAAATTACATTAAAAAACAGCATTAATCACGGTAATATCAGTCAAAAAACTGGAGAGAAAACCTTAGGGTCATAAATAGCTGGACAACCCGAACAAAATTATCCTGAATGGCAGAAAAACTGCAAATGTGTAGATACTGAAGCAATGCTAATGCTGTAAGACCTGCTAGGACCATGAGACAGCGGACAACTGGCGTCACGGACCCACCGACAACCACTGGAACTGAAGGACCAAACATGAGTAACAAAGAAATGAAAGCAGACATTTTATCGTCACTGAGAGGAGAAATCGCTAAAGTGATAAGAGACAAACTTAGCACTAGCGGAAGATTTTCAAGCTATAAGATCCGAACTGCAAGCGGTTCGTTCCGAAATTGCTAACAGCTCAAAGACCTTACAAGCTGAAGTGGATATTATAAAGGCTGACGTTCTGGACTTAAAGGGTAGCCTATCAACATGGTCAGACGAAGTCACTTCACTACAGTCTACTGTAACAAGCTTACAGAAAGAAATGTCAACGCTCAAAGATAAACGTGAAGATCTGGAGGGGAGAATGAGAAGGTCCAATATCCGCATAGCGGGCATTGAAGAACACCCGGGCTCCAGCTCCCCACAAGCTGTGGAAAAAATCATCAAAGAAGTTTTGCAGATGGACCGAGACATAAAGGTAGACCACTCACACCGCACACTCACCGGGAGAAGACCCACGGACCGTGGCAAAGATCCTGAGGAGAGCCCAAGTTACGGCTCCGCTCTCTTACAACTGTCACCGCGTCGCCTTCTTCCCCGACTACACGGCCGGCTAGCCAAAGCAAGAGCCACCTTCACGGAGGTACGGAGGGTGCTGTGGAGCAACAAGGCCCGTTACGGATTACATATCATAATGAAGAAAAGGAGTTCCTAGACCCCAAAACAGCCATGGAATACGTCCGGAACAATATTACCCCAACAGAGACGGACGAATTGAAGACACATTGTCCGCTCATAGAGACAATAATAATTAGAAAATATTTTCATTGTTATGGCTAACTTTCACACATTTTTCTTTGTAAGTTTTATGAAGATATATCTATAGCAAATACGCTGTTTTCCTTTAGATTCCTTTTTTTAAGGTTTGCAAGAGCTTGTGCAGTATATTTGAAGCTTACTTGGCTATATTATTTATTTCAATATGACTTTTGTTTATTTCCCACCCTATATACATATCTAAGCGCACCTGCTGCACAGTCTCATTCAATCTTGGCTGTGCACTTTAGCGGCTTACTTTAGCTGCTGGGGACTATGTCCCAAGTACTTAAACATAGTATTTACCTGTTCTGTGTTTTTCTAGTTTTGATCCCTCTGTTCCACAGAAACACTGCGAAAACTATTTCCACAAACTTATTTTCTTTCTGTTATTATTATCATTTTGCATCATTACTTGCTCATATTCATTTTGTTGAGACTAGAAATGCTGGATACAGTTGTCAAAATTTTGCTTTATCCCTCTCTATGTGGCTCTGTGTACATTGTGTACCTATATTCCTTAGACCCCACACAAATAAGACAGTGTTATGCATAAAGGGTGTGTTGCCATTCATGATATATTCTGAGATGTCAAAACATAGATCATATAGAGCTAATTGGTGACCCACTTAAAATTGTAATTTATAATGTAAAAGGACTCCACAATCCATACAAAAGAAAGAAAATATTGAATCAATTAAAACAAATAACTGTCACATAGCTTTTTTGCAAGAAACCCATCTATCTGATACAGAGCATGAAAATTTAAAAAAAATCTTGGGCAGATAAGGCTTTCTACTTATCTCACTGATCAAGGAAAAAAAAGGGTGTTGTCATACTTTTGCACTGGCAGATTAACTTCACACAGACATTGCTAAATAGAGATACAGAGGGAAGATATGTATTTGTTAATGGTACAGTTGATGGCATAGAAGTATCGCTTGTAAATGTGTATGCACCCAACACAGATGCACCTGAATTCATAAAGTCATTGTTTACGGTAATATTACAGCACAGTACCGGGCTCCTGTTACTGGGCGGGGACTTCAACTGTATTCTGTCACAAATATTGGACAGATTACCTACCCCAAAAACCCCACTCTCTAGAATGAGTAGGATGCTTAAGTATAGAGACAGGAATTGTAGACTTATGCCGGAGCAGGTTTCCCAGAACTAAAGACTTCACTTTCTACTCAAGCAGGCACGCATCCTACTCTAGGATCGACTTTTTCTTTACCCCAAAGTCAGAGCTGCGTAGAATAGTAGATATAGAAATATTTCCTATTACTATTTCTGACCATGCACCTGTCTTATTAAAATGGGACATAGGTCACAGGCTAACATCTAAACAATGGAGGCTTAACACATCCCTACTTAATGACAAAGTATTCACTGCATTTATTACAGAGGAGCTCAGGACATATCTAGAAACTAATATATCTACAGAAACAACACCTCTGATAATATTGGACTGTGCCAAAGCATTCCTTCACGTCCGCGACAAAAAAACAGAAGAATGCTAAACAAAAAGATTTGGAGGACAAAATTAAAGAATTAGAGATTAAACATAAAAGACACACTTCAGCTAAAATCATGAAGGAATTAAATGCAACCCGCAGACAACTAAACAGTCTATTGTCAGATAAAGTAGAGGGCAACTTGAGGTTCAATAATCAAAAATATTATGAATATGGCCAGAAGGCTAGTAGGTAATTGGCATATAGACTGAGGAAACAACAGTCCTCCAACATGGTTCATAAAATAAAATCCTAAGAGACTGTTGAGACAAAACCTGACAAAATAGCAGAGGCCTTTGCAGAATTTTACAAATTATTATATACAAATACCGATACTTGTAATAACAATCAAGAGCTTACGGATTTTCTAAATAACATAAAATTGAACCACTTAACGGATGAGGCGGCTTTGAAATTAGATCAACAGATTGAGGAATGGGAGATCAAGCAGATAATTAAATCGCTTAAAAACAACAAAAGTCCAGGCCCAGATGGATTTGCCACGACTTTTATAAAACTTTTATAGATCTTCTGGCTCCCTTGCTATTAAAAGCATACCATCATGCTTTAAAATCCAAAACTATGGCACCATCTTGGACAGAAGCCACCATAGTAGTAATCCACAAAGAGGGCAAGGATCCTACAGACTGCCAGTCCTATAGACCTATATCACTGCTGAACACAGATCTACGCATACTCACTGCAATCCTAGCAAGACGACTTAACAAATTCATCCCCTAAATCATACACCCTGATCAGACAGGATTTATTGCAGGCAGGTACTATGCTTATGATCTAAGGCGCTTACTAAACCTAACAAGCGTTCAAAAGGAAAAAAAGCTTGAATCAGCAATCATATCCTTAGATGCCCAAAAGGCGTTTGACAGAGTGTCCTGGAAATACCTAATTCATACTCTGAAACGTTTTGGATTTGGTCCACATTTTGTTGACTGGGTGCAAACACTTTATTCCTCTCCACAGGCAGCAGTTAAAGTTAACGGCTTTAGGTCTGATAGGTTTCCACTAGAACGGGGTTGCAGACAGGGGTGTTCGCTTTCACCCCTTCTGTTTGCCATTAGTATTGAATCGCTAGCTCAAATCATTAATCATGATGCTAATATTAAAGGGATAGAAATGAACAAGTACACAAAATCTCATTATATGCTGATGATGTATTATTGTATCTGGTGGAACCTAAATCAACAATCCCCCAACTAAAAGAGCTCATCTCTCAATATGGATTTTACTAAGGCTACAAAATTATTATAGAAAAAAACGGAAGCTATGGATGTAAACGGCACAATTTCAGATACCACAAAATTACAGAGTGGATTTAAGTGGCCCAAGAACGGTATCAAATATCTGGGTATTTATATACCTCCATCTCTATGTGACCTTTATGAGGCAAACTATAGCCATTAAAAATTATCTGGAGTGTTGGGATACACTCCCTATTTCTCTGATAGGTCATGTTGAAAGTATCCATATAATAATAATAATAATAATAATCATCATTTTATTTAAAAAGCGCCTTTCAGGACACCCAAGGACACTTACAAGAATAGGCGAATCAGAGGACAATGTGCGAAAATACAGTTGAAAAGAAGCAGACATAAGTAAAAGTAGAATTAAAACAGATGAAATTAAGAAGGATAGGCTAATCTAAAGAGATGAGTTTTCAGAGCAGTCATGAACGCAGAATATGAATATGGATGTTCTACCAAGACTACTCTATTTATTCCAGATGCTGCCTGTGGAGATTTCCAAATCTACCTTTGACACCTTAGATAAAATGATAACTGGATTAATTTGGCAAAAAAAGCATCCCAGAATCAGACTAAAAACTCTGCAGTTATCTAAACCCAAAGGGGGCCTTAAACTCCCAAACTTAAAATATTATTACTGGGCTGCACAACTTAAACCCTTATTAGTATGGCTACAGAATAGTACGGATACTCGATGGCTGGAAATAGAGGAAAGCATGTGCTCAGTACCACTACAAACATTACCCTTCTTAGATGCTCCTGCAAAGGAAATGTCAATCTGGACAAAAAACACCCTCAAAATTTGGAACAAAATACAATTGGTTTTTAAGCTATTAAAACAGATCTCACTTTTATCAAGTATAGAATTTATGAAGCCGTTTGCACCAAACAATTTAGATTCTGGGTTCAAAAACTGGTCTAATTATGGACTATCTCATATCCATCAATTAATTAAAGAGGGAAATTTCAAAACCTTTGAGCAGGTGAAAAGTGAATTTGGTCTCCCTAATACGGACTTTTATAGATACTTACAACTCAGAACCTTTGTGACGACACACAACAATTTGACTAAACTTCATGAACCTACACCTATAGAAAATTTCCTAATGGACATACAAAGGGGAAAGGGAAATAAAAAAGTAATCAGTAAAGTATAGGACCTGTTTCTGTCTATGAATATGCACGATTCCACAAACAAAGCATAAATGGGAGACTCTATTGCAGGAATCAATACCAGGGGACACATGGGAAGAAATATGTTCTGGAGCACAATTAACAACAAATTCTAATACATGGAGAGAATTTAAATGGAAAGTATTTGTCCGTTTTTTAAGAACGCCAGCAATAACTAGTAGAATGGGCCCAACACAACCCAGCTCATTCTGGAGAAACTGCGGGACGCAGAACGCAAATCACATGCATATCTTTTGGTCTTGTCCTAAACTAAGTGTAGTTTGGGAGGAGATTTTTGAAGCTCTCAAGGTAATTCTCTGGAGAGATGTTCCGAAAAAAAACCCTGGTGGCAGTTTTGGGAGCAATACCCGATGGAATAGACAGGAAAGGTCATAGATATCTTCTAAATATCTTGCTCACAGCAGCTTTGAAATGCATAACTATCAGATGGCTGAAGCCAGGGCCTCCTACATATAACACATGGATACAAAAAGTCTGGGACATTTATTTGATGGAAGAAATCACATATTCCCTGAGGCTTCAAAAAACAGTTTTTAATATAAGGTGGAGCCCTATCATGCCCTTATTAATTCAGTGACACATTTACAGGATTGCCCTTTTGCACTCGCTGTATAGTCTTGGGTCGGGTTAAAGTACCATTGACCATTTTACCTCAGAGGGGATTTAATCATGTGTTTTGTATTTATTTTATTTTATTCTATTTGTCTTTTGAGTTCACTGTGTTGTTGTATATTCATTATTACATTTGTCAGAACATTTGCTGTTTCATCCTCTTTTATCAAGTCATAATGCAGAAGATACGTGTCAGTAAGAGATAGAAGAATGTAACTGTGGAAATGTATTGTTGCTAAAAATAAATAAAAATAAAGTTTAAAAAGTACAGACACAAAAGAAAATCCCTAAGTAAACAGGGATACCAATGAAAATGAAAACTATGGCAACAAAAGCTTAAACTGAAGTAGTTTTAGAGCTGAATGGGGCTTTAAGTTTCACCACAGTGTAAATGTGTCATCTACCTGTTGTAACTGTAACAAATACCTGGTGTGTTTTTGTTTATTGATCCATGTAAGCAACAGAACTGACATCCAGTGCTGGAATGATTTCAGACGCGGTTTGTCTGGAGCAATATTTGGTAAGAAGCATGCAGAGATGTGAACGTCTCATCCTAAGATGTGTGCTCAGAGTTTGGGGCTGGTTCTGCTCTGTTCTCACTGGATAGCTCTTATGGTCTCTGTGCCCTTGTTTGGGCTCGATTGAAGTTTTGTGTGCGCCCAGTCGCAGTGCAGCTTGGAAATTGTGTTTCCACACTGCGCTGCATTACATCATGAAAAGTCGAGCCAGCGACTTATTGGAGTGTAACGGGCAGTTTAAGCACTGGCTTCGCCTCTAATTGTTCCCAGATGTTCTGCATGCGTTCCTCTTCCACATCTTGTAGCAGGCAGTCCACGCAGACGCCACATCTGTTCTCAGAACTTTATTACTGAGAGGAAACGTAGAGTGGAGTAAGCGTTGAATTTGGCTGTTGGTTTTGTTGACTGGTTTTTTGGGCTTTAAGTTATTTACTAGTTGTCACAGTCCAACAAGAAGAGCAGAGTAAAAAAAAAACCAAGCAATAAGTTGACTGAAGGTTAATCAACTTATTGTTTAAAGAAAGCATTCAAGTTCATCATTGTAAAAGTACCAAACGTTTCCCAGACGGGCATTTTACTTGTGATGAGTTGCTGTTATTTATCTATTTATTTACTTAAAGTTTACCTTCAAAAAAGACGAATGGGGCAGTCAAATCAAAGAAAGCACAGCAGAAATTAATGTTTTGAGTTTGTCACATCACCGAAAAATGTGGTATTATCTGCTTTGTCAAACATGGAGGAATGAAACTATATAAACTGTATAAAATTAGGTTTCAAATTAAGAGAAAATAACAGTGTTTTTATTGCTGTGAACCTTAACCTAATCCACCAAGAATAAGTCCTTTTTCTGAGCTGGGTTTTAGCTCCTCCTTATCTGCAATACAACATTTCTTTTGTCTTCACAAAGTGAGCCCAGCTCTTCATCATATTATCACCTGCCAGCGAAGGTGAAGCAGTAATAGTGTGTATGTGTGTGTGTGTTAATTTGTCATGTTTTTGCCTGAATTCAAGTATGCCATGGGGGTGTATGCAGGGGACACCCTTACATATAACTATGAACTCTAAGAAATCTAGGTGTAGGGTTAAGAGGCGGGGGGTAAAATGGGATTCATCCAAGTTGCTTTAAGGCCAAATCCAATCTCACCCTTTCACCCTTTGACCTTACATTTCAGCTCTGCCCCTATGTTTTACACATTCACGTCAGCAGGGTTTCCCAATCCTATTTATGATGGATAGGGAAGCCCTTTTAAAACTGAAACTTTGTAAGTGGTGTTTCTGTTCAAAATCCTATTACTGATACTAAAAGTATTGTAATGTCTAACTTGATGTGTACAGATGTATTATTGTCAGTTATTTTAAACAAGCTTAAAAATGTCTCAACAAACTTTGAGATGTCTAGTTTAGTGTATTTCGATCTGTTACAGTTAGAGTGATTGTTGTTCTTTAGTAACGAGCATTAACTAATTGTGTGAAGTGTGTTGCAGGCTTGATAAACAGTTTTCCATGACGTACATGTGGGCATATTGACCTGTCTGTTTACATAAAATGACGTGGCAAAAACTGATGATACGTCAACCTCTTGAAGGGGCATTTTGTTGTTCAATGTGACTTCAAACCAAGGACCAAGTTGTACTGGTAAAAGCAGGAATAGAGCTGCCATTAGGAAATAAGATTTAGTTCATCTCTGCTGGGTCGTTGAGATAAATTTAGACTTGTCCTAGCAATGATCTAGCCAACAAATAGATACAACAAAGTTTTCAGCCTTTCAAATAAGTTTAAGCTGTTACTTTCTTGCATTCATTAATATGTTTTCTTGCCAACTTGAATTTGATTTTCTTGGACTAGCATAATTCTCCTTTAATATGATTGGACAGGAATGCTTGTCTGTATATCACATCATTTAAAATTTTATTTTTTGGATGAATGAGAAGTGCTATGTGAGAAAAATGTTATGGCAGTTCCCTTCAGAGCACAACATTAAAAAGAAAAAATAATGATTTTTTTTTTTACCATTTATTTGTATTTTAATGGATTAAATGGCAATAGATTACAAGAGTTTATTTTTTGTGAAACGTGACGTCTTCTAATATCTTAAACATAAACTGTTGTGTCTGGTGTCATAAAATGGAGATAAACACAAAATCCTCAGAATGTTTGCCTGCAACTTGTCCTAACATGTAATGAATAAATAGTAATTATTATTCTTTTTAATAATTAGTTAATCAGATCAATATTTCATCCCATTAGAGTCATGTTTTATGGAGGTGACTTTGCTTTTACGAGCCAACATGTGGGTTTTACGACGACGACTAACCTTGAGCATTTGAAAGTATACTAAGGGTTAGTCTGGTTGTGAAATGTCTCGTTTTTTAGGCCACAGTTTGTGGCTTTACCTGGAATGAAAGACCAACAGGACAATATTTTAGTCAGTTTGAAGTCTGATAGGGGAATGCAGACTGGTCAGACCCTCCTGTAGCCATCCAATCTCCCGTATACTCCGCTCCCTTTGCATAAATGGCTTTGCTTTGAAGATGGGACTGGCTAGGGCTGAGAGCCCACCTTATCACCTAACAGCTCAGCCCTTTATCAGCCCGCTGACTGAGAGATGCAGGCAGTGCTGTTACCATGGTAATACACCAAAGGCATTTCTGGAGCCTGGATTAGCCCAGCAAAATATTCATCAGTTACCCCACAGAGTTGATGTGATACGACAGAGCTCCCAGCAGGAGGCAGAGCCGGCTGGGAGCTCTGCAAGACACCATCATCATTATCATCATCATCACAACTGTTTACACGCGCACAGTAGAGATTCTCACATCAAAGGAATTATCTCAGCCCACATTGTTTTCCCACAGTTGCTTCCCTCCCTTTTCTCCCTCTTCAGCTCCCATCTTGGAGTGATTTACATCCACATCATTAATAGTATTATCTAAAGAACAACCTCCAGAATCAAACTTGTCCTGTGAAATATTCATGACAGAATATGTTGGAGAATCCCGATAGCCTTTGAAAGAGCCTCTTGTAAATGCAAAAACACTTTTGAAATCCACCTTACAGGAATCTGTACTCATGCAAACACTGAAGCTGGAAATATACCTCTTAAGCTGCTGCAGCTGTAACAAACATTCAGTGATTCAGTCCAGCCAGAGAAAATATGCCTTGGAATGTAGCTTAATGAAAATCTAACTGGGTCACTGCTTTTTGTTTTTGTGGTCAAAGAAATGATTAAATACTTGCAGCTTTGTTTATTTATTGTGCAGAAGAAATTTGAAATAATGAAGTGTGACCCTGCATTACTAAGAGGTAGAAATAGAGGATTGCAGTGACAAAAGAAGGTTTTGTTTTTTGTTCAGGATGTCTTCAATAGTTTTCCTTTCTGTTGCTTTATTGATACACTTCTGGAGTCTTCAACAAGGATCTCTTCATGTAGCTCTCCTTTCTGTTGGTCAGACTGAGAAAAAGACGTAGATGATAAATGCCGCTGACTCCTCGTGAAGTCAGGGTTTTTGTGGCTGGTGAGCAGATGTGGCCAGATGTGGAGAAACTGGCCATCACCAAACTACTCATGCAGCTTTTTTTGTCTGGTGTCATTGTTCTCTGAGCACCTCAGACAAAAGCTGTTAAGCCCTGTGCACACAGGAACACTGTCTTTCCAAACATCTTTTTCCTCGCGAGCATGGCACTGTTTCTAGAAATGTTTTCAGCCACACAGAAACACAGAAAACAACCCAAGAGCAGTATTAATTATGCCAGGCCTGTATGTGACGCTGTACCATTGCCACATAAATATACCTGAAACAATAAAGAATATGTAGAGCAGATGCTCCAAACTGAAAACACAAGAAGAAAAAGACAAGATGGTGAATATAAGATTTTTACTGAATCCTTTTTTGTGGACTGACCACAAAGTGGAACTCTTCGTTTGTGTCACATTAAACTGATATTGACTGGGAGTCCAAGACTGCAGACATGATGGACAATTTCAGGCAGAGATGGAGTTTTCCTCATACTGTTCAAAGGGTTCATGCTAAAATATTTATATGAAAGTGTCAATCTTTTAAAACTCATTTACATTTTTTAAAAATGTATACTTGCTTTATATTGTTTTTTTCTGTAACATTTATTTTAGTATTGTTAAGTTAAAAAAAAGTAATAACCTATTTGGCCTTAGATTATTTGGTGTATTAGTTTTTTGTGCTGCTCCATTTAAGGCAATTTTATTGCTCATCAGCCTTGTCTGTTTATTGAAGTAATACAATGTATATGGTTTTGCTGTAGTTGAGCAACTGGCATCTCAACACAAATAAAAGCATGTAATCTGTCATCATTGGGCTTGTAGTTTAGGCTAGAGGTGAGTCTATGACATAATTTTCAAAAGGTTGCATTTAGGCTGTCCACGAGAATGCAACAGTGACGTTTAAGGATTTTCTTCAATCTGGGACATAATTTATGAAAAATACTGTTTAAGAGTTCCTAAAACATTGTGGATGCAAGGCTGAAATATTAAAGCTAGATTTATACTTTACAAGAAGTTAAGAAATCTGCTCTCTCTGACACGCCAGAGAGACGTTCTTTTCCGGCTGGGTATTTTATACTCCAAGAGAAACCCCACTGTCAATCTCCAGGAAGCCATTCCTCCCACAGTGCACCATTGTGGAACACCGGCAGAAACAGATGGCGTGGAAATCAGCTTGATTTGTTACATGACAATCACAGAGATGAAATTTGTTCAGTTGTTGGAGGAGGAGGAGAATAACATCTTATCAGGATGTTGGCTGTCGTTTTTAAGACCGTTGAATCTCACCATTCGTTCAGCAGCACCCACACACAGCATGCTGGCCTCTGCACAGGACAAATTAGCGGGCACACTTCGATTATTGGATCCCAGAAGCTAATGTTAGCTCCCAGCAGCTAATACTACCAGTATGATTGTGGCCAATGTTGGGAAACGGTATGTGGCATTTTCTCCCTTCCGAGGAATATCACCTGTGGCGGCTTGTGGAGTTTTCTCCAGGGGGAGCTATAAATCCAAAATAGACATATACCAAAGGTTTTGGTCTCAAACCAGTGTATTTACATGAATTAAAACAACAAAAGCAACATTATAATGTACATATGCATAAGTGCTTCCTGAACACCAATACTTACAAAGACGGAGGTCTCCCAAGGCAAAAGCCTGTAGGGCACATTTAGCGTTTATAAGATCTGTTTTCTCCCTTATTTTTCAAAACTTTACCGGAGAAACTACGTCAAAGCTTGTTTTATGATGCAAGCACTCACTACGTCACGTATTCTTAACATACAATATAACGAAGGTCGGATGTCTCACTCCGATTGAATTCAAAACCAAACATTCTAACAGTTTGTAGCATAAATTTTCTTAAACTAATTATTAACTATGAACTTATTTATTGCCTTCTTTATGTAACTTAGTCACATAATGAACTTATTGCTGTCTTTGAATAAAAGGCAGCAGACCCGCGGCTCGACTTTTCAATCAGGCGAACTTTATGACAGACGGATGTGACGTCAGCCTCCATGGCGGGAGTCCCACGCTCCGGCGGCGGGAGTCCCACGCTCCGGCAGCGGGAGGCGGTGAAATGTAAACACAGCTGCATTCAGCAGCTCTGGGCGCAGGAGAGGTGCTCCCTGAACAGTCCTATCTCTTGTACCGAAGAGTAGCTACTGCACATGTACAACTTTTAACGAGAGTCTACAGACAAAGATTTTTGCGCCCCGGGGCGGAAATACGTCACCAATCAGACAACGTCGAAGAACGAAACATTACTTATCATTAACTATAAAATATTTATCTTACACAACTAAAAATATATATACATATATTTTGAAATATTTTTAACGTACTATTTTATTTATTTTTTTATTTTTTTTACGTCTTATTCAAGGTAATGTGAGTGGTGGGGCGGCGCCCTAGCGCCCTCTATTGGCCAGCCGCCACTGAATAAAAAACCTTAAAAACCTTAAAAACCTTTGCGTATTCACACCATTCCTATGTGGATGGGGCCTTAAATGTGTGAGTTTCTTTGCTAGTGCAGCTCATTCACCTTAGTTTGAAATGTGTCCCTGAAAAATTTGCATTTGGTGAGGGGAGAGATAGCCCTACCCCTCCTTCTACATTACAAAAAGAGTCAGCAAACCCCTATGCCCATGGGATCATGCAAATCTGACGGGTAGAATAAAGGAGAAGGGGGAAGGGGTGAAGTGGGATGTGGTCTTTGTCCCGACCATTCCAAAACCATAATTCTAGTCTTCATTATTCTATGAGTGGGAATCTTTAGGCGCCTCACAATTTGATTTGATCACAATTTAGAGGGCTGCAATGTGATAATAAATTATTGATGCATCATCAAAATTCCAACAAAACCCTGAGCATAGAATCTCAGACGTAAAAGGAAAAAAAATATTTTGCTAAACACTGCAGTATAAAACTGTTTTTATTCAAACAAGATTTTGGAAACTAAATGAACAACAATAAAAAAAGAGTAAAAATGCTCAGTACATTGACATCTGTGACAATCGATGTCCATGTATCACATTAGAGCAGTGGTGTCCAATCGTGGTTCTCAAGGACCACTGTCCTGCATGTTTTAGATGTTTCTCTGCTTCACAACTATCTTACCTGCTTTCTTCAGTGTTTCCGTGGCTTTGTTTTATATACAACTTGTATATATTGTGGCTTTTGTCATTTTTCCCTTTTAACTTCACAGAAGCAGAAGTACTTCCAAACAATGGCTTTAAATGCAGAAGGTGCTGCTTGTTGTCATGTCTGTGTCGTGTGCCATAAATGGTCCATGTAAGAAAACACTAGACCAAATGTCCCCGGCTTCTTTTGTTGTTGAATTGAAGCCAACAGGACCCGGTTTATGGGAGCAGCCATGTTGTATTTTTGGGACCAAAGTCTGCACACTAGGTATGTAGGTCTTTAGGTTTTGCCAACTCCATCACACATACTTATGGTGACTGTAAAACTAGTACTGAGACCATCTTTAGATTCTGTACCTGCTACAGCTTCAGTTTTGAGGTTCCCATATGATGTCTAATATTTTTTCACATGTCAATGATGACAACTACAATTTTTCTTTTCTTTTTCTGTGTCACGTTAAAAAAAAAGTTGTAAGTGGAACTAATGTTTAGCTGTTGTTGCCACTCAAATTTGTTTTTGTGTTACACAAAAGGCATTTTCATGACAATTAGAGGAAGCGGGGAGTGCAAGAGTAGATGATGTTGTTGTGCAGTGCTCTGAGATGACTATTGTTGTGAATTGGCGCTGTATAAATAAACTGAAGTGAACCCATTCATTACCGGTCAGCCATGATCTACAGTAGATAGAAGTGCTGATAAGCAGAGAGGAAAGAGCATCATCTCTTTTTAATGGAGGACAGGGTTTTTGGCTCATGGAAGTATTGGCTTAAATCAGGGGTGAACTGTCAGTGTGATATAATGGTCAAGATGAGCTAGTCTGAGTGGGGTGTCTGGTGTATAGACCAACATTAAAAATTTCAGAAGCACTGGACTAAAACAACACGCACTAATATTAAGCATTTCATTTATTTCTTAAGACTTCTTATGGTGCGTTCAGTTAGTATTCATAAGTTTCCAAGTTTGAAAAATCAACTGGAACACAAAAAATTTAAGATTCCTGACCAGCTCCGAGCTCCAAAACCAATATGGCTGACCTGAGCATTAAAAGCTGTAACTTTTTTTTACTTTTGTCAGTTTGTATTTCAGTTTCTCACACAGTACTATTAAACTTTTGTTAATGATAATGTTGTGTTTAAGTTTATAAAAAATACATTGTTATGAACTTGTATTCCTAGTGGTAGTTAGTCACTGTTAGTAGTAGTTAGCCTGGTCACTGAGAGCACAACAATTAGCAAATCCCACTCGTTTTCCATCTTGCAGCTGAAACACAGTTTGGTCGGGTTTGACGTCATTCCCGTCCAAGTTCCAATTTCCGAGGGAAAAGAAACACAGCATTATTCCACTCTAAAATATAACACCAGGATGGCTCTCCTACTGTGCATCTGTGAAGGACGCAAGAGCTATAGTCAGTGTAAGAAAACTAACAAAGACACATGGCAGTTTCCTGCTATTGTCTATCTTTGCATGCAGATTACAAAAACAGCTTCAGAGAAGGAAGGTCTAGACTTCTAACATAGTAACAGAGCTAAAAGAACTCAAACTGTTTTTTTAAAATAGTTCAATAGGCCTAGAGTCTGTAAATCATTCTGGTCATTGTTCAAAGATAACACTGAAGATCTGCAACAGAGTCTCCATTAGTGGGCATCATGGTGAGAGGGCATCTGCAATGCTCCATTCTCTCTGACCTAGTCAATATATGCATTTATTTATATTGCACTTAAAGAAAAAAAAAACACTAGCTCCATTTCCATTGCTGCTTTTAGATTTACATTTAAACAAAATGTAGAAAAAAACAATCCAACAGTGTGAACAAATGTTCATATTCTCACTTAAGGTGCTTTTTGTTTCACATGTGATGAACCATCTATTTCTGAGCCAACACATTAAACTCATGTGTCTGACCAGCATCTGATTTATTATTACAGATATCATTTGAGATAAATGTAATTGTTAAAGATGCTAGAGCATATTTAGTGAACGTTTTTTATTTTTTTTATTTATAACAATCTCTTTTTCTGCTGAATTACTGCCACCCTCTGGTGGTTTGCAGCTGACTTTATTTGTTTCATACTTGTTAAAAGAAAAATGATTTTCACTCACTGAACAGGTCACACCAATCCATCACAGGTCTGATTTGCTTCTTATGTCTTCTGGGTTGTCAAAAGATTCCTTCAGGTTTGTTTTGCTGGTGAATGGAAACTTGACTGTGATTTACCCTCATTTGTCCAGTTCAGTGTTGTTCAGCCTTTCAGACAGCACTGGTGTGTGATCTCAGTGTAGTGGACTTCTTCTCCTTCAGAAACAACAGGAAAAACATTCTGTTGCTCTTCTGCAGCAACAACTAATTCCTTCTCAAAGTTGCTCTCGCAGGACCTTGTCTAAACCAGTTTTGTTGTTAGAAGTGGCCGTCGTTGTGCATTCTAACGTTTCTGTTTCTGAACATAGTTGGAAAGTACCGATTCATTTGTGTAAAAACAGATTATAGATCATCTCCTAATATTCTTGATCTCGTCTCTTGTTGCTGTGTGAACATCACAACAAATCAAAACACTTTGGTTATCCATCCACACAACACTGCAGTTTCCATGGATGGAATTTTCAAAAATATTAGTTTTTAGTTGAAATTAAACTACTTGTCCATGTGAAGAATACACCAAGATTGAGAGAAACAGCTGTTGTATCCATGTGGGTAAAACCTCAATTCTTTTGGGCAGAGAGTATCCAGTTTTAGACTATGTTCTTTGTGTGGCTCACGACTATATAATGAAGACCTAAAGTTCCCTAAAGGAACACACATCACCAGCTGCTTTTTATAACAGAATGTAATACTAAGATCTAGACATGCATTGATTCTGGTTCTGTGGGATTACACAGATTTTCGATTTTTGGAAAGCTCTGACCTGCCAATAGGATTTTTCAGATATAAATTTCTCTCAAAGAACTATAATTACCAGAATAAAAAAAATACCCATCTATCCATTTTCTTAAACCACTCTTCAGTTGCAGGGAGCTGTGGTCATTGGGTGAGAGGCAGAGTACACAGGTCACAGGTCACATGCACAGGGAGAACATGGAAAGGCCCCAGCTGGGTATTGAACCTTCTTGTTGCGAGGCGACAACTTTAACCACTGCTCCACTGTGCCGTCCTCAGTACAATATATATATATATATTTAAAATATCTGTTTAACTCAAAAATTGCTGTTCTATTGTATCAATCCTTGTTGTCCTGCTACAGTTTAGTTTCTGGGGTTCAGCTTATAGAGGGCAGCTTTAAAGTGTCCAGTATTAAAGACTGATTAAACTGCTGAATGGCAGACTGTCAGAAAGCTGTCACACTGCTGCTTCACACAATGTTAATGGGTATGGATAATAATAATAATAATAATGATCATAATGTCCACATTAAGCTCTCTTAAGCTCCCACCACAGCATTTTAATCAGGTTAAGGTCTGAACTTTGACTTGATCATTGATTCTTTTCTTTCTCAGCCGTTCTGTTGTAGATTAGCTGCTGTGTTTAAGATCGTTGTCCTATGGCATCATGACTTCAGCTGTCAGACAGATGTCCTGACATTTGACTTTAGATCCTTTGGTTTATAGAGGAGTTCATGGTCAATGACTACAAGGTGCCCAAACCATCAGCCCTCCACCACTGTGCTTTACAGTTGCTATGATGTGTTGTGTTGATATGCTGTGTTTGATTTTCTCCAAATATGAAGCTGTGCATTATGGGTAAACATCTCTACTTTGGTCTCATTTGTCCAAGGGACATTGTTCCAGAGGTCTTGTGGTTCAATCAGATAAAACTTTACAAACTTAAGTTGTGCTACCATGTTCTTTGCAGAGAGAAGAGCCTTTCTTCTGCAACATTTTCAAACAAGCCATGCTTTTTCTGATTGTCCTGTCATGAACTTTCACCTTTGACCTGCTAACTGAGGCTTGTAGAGTCTGAGATGGAGCTCTTTGGTTCCCCGAGCATTGCATGGTCTGACTTTGGGGGGACTTTGCTGTGGCTTCAACTCCTGGGAAGATTGGCAGCTGTCTTAGATTATTCTTTTTGTAGAATGATGAACTGTAGATTATTTAGAAATTGCCTTTAACCCTTCTCAGATTGATTGGCAGCAACAGTTGCTTTTTAAGGTCACTGCTGATCTCTTTCCTCCTAAATGTTGTGTTAACACACACCTGTACGCTCCAGAGCAGCAAACTGACCAAACTCCTGCTTTTATAGAGGTGATCACGCTGATGATGATCAGTTAATACATTTGATCAGCAGCTCCTGGATGATCCTGAACCTCTTAAATCTTGTGGAAGCAGCAAATGTAAAATTTCCATTTGGGCTTCTTATTTTATTTGTCTTATTTGTTTAACTTACATGGTGGAATCTGTTTTGTGTTTTTGTTTACTTGAGGTTAGATTTAAATAATTTTAGAAGTTGTTACAGAGCGTTATGTTTTTATAAGGTCCTGATACGTAAAACCCTAGAATTGACAGAGGGTGGACTTTATTATTTCTCTGAGTGTATTTTCAGTTTTCAGTTTTTGTTCAGTTTCAAGCCGTGGTTGCTGCTTTCTGTGATAAAGAGTTACTTACTTTGGTCCTGTACAAAAAATTCACAGAAATAATAAAAAAAATTAAAGTTTTTTTGTTCACATAAGTTTTCTTAAAAAAAAAAAAGACATTTAAAATTTAGCCACCCTAAAAATGTTCTGTAATTGAAAACTAGCTGGACAGTTTTGCTCAGCACTTGCGGTCTCGTCTGTCTGAACAGGACCAGTCGTCCCAACTGCAGCTCTGTGGCCTTGACATGTGGGCTCGCTAGGACCGGGACTCACTTGTTGGCCTCACTAACTTGTTCAGTCGGTTTTCCAGGCATGTCAGGGTTCAGTATTTGATGCTAAAATGAGTCACAGAGGAGCTGTAGTAAAAGCGTTTGCTGACTCACATGGAAATACGGTGCGGAGCTGGACAAAAATGCTGCTGTTCTTCTGGCAGGCAGCCTGGTTGGCAAGGGAGAGCACCTCTCTGGGCTGGACTTCCAGAGATATCAAACCTGCCTTCATACCAAATGGTATTTATTTCCACTCTTTATGAAGACAGAAATTAACTACAGCGCATACTTTGAGTCATTTAAGGTGTGAAGGAATTAGTAAGGACACAGCTGTTCTGAAATAATACAACAATAAGGTTCTCTAAAGCTGTGTACATAAGTCTGTACCTTTGTGCTTAAAATTGTTTGTTGTGTCTCACGAGCTCTTTAAAACTCAAGAGATACCTAATTTTATGTTTATGTCTAAAATAAACAAATCTAAATCAGCAGTAGTGCTTGTTTGGGTGTTTCTGGGAACCTGCTGACACGACCAGTAAGGAAAAAGCAGGCTGGTTGATCAGAAATCTGAATGCAGTAATAAACTGCAGCCCGTGGCACCTTCTGGGCCCCATCTTTTATTCATCGCATGCCTTCAGGTCTGAACGTTACTTTTGAAATTCTGCTTACATATTGATACTCTTCAGTGCTCACTAAAAGTCTGGAGAAATGTTACTTGTATCTTCTGGCACTGAAGGTGACAAGTGATTTTTCTGTTCTGCCTTCTAATGGTGTAACCATACTGTGGTGAAGCGTGGTCGTCTGTCAGGGTCTGCTTCTCTGTACCACAGTGACAGCAGCTTGGGTCGTTAGATTAAGATGGTTAGATAAAGAACCTATGTAACACTTTTATAAAGGCTGACAGTTTTTTCATTTGGCCTAAAATCTTGACGGTATTTGCTCCTCTTTATGGTAGTAGCTCACTGCAGCTTTTAAAGACTACTTGGCGAGTGCAAATTGCGAGAACCAAGTGACCAGTGAGCTGTATGACTGTGTGACCAGCCGATTTTTTAACATCAGTTTATTTTTTGTGTGCGTGGCTTGTACAGCTGCATCCTACACTGTAGGAGCCGTCGTCCTCCAACAAGACAGTTAGTTGGAGGTTCGATTCCACCAGTATGCCACAAGTGTCCCTGGGCAAGACACTGAAGCCCTCATTGCCCCCAATATATGCTCCATTAGTGTATGAATGTAAACTAAAGCAATGATTAGTCTCTATAGATGATTTATTCAGATTAGCTTTGCAGAGATGTAGTAGAGTGCTGTATGAATGTGTGTGTGGATAGGTGAATGAGGACAGGTTGTGTTGTAAAGACCTTTAAGTGTCCCACTTGGCTAGAAAGGTGCTGTATAAGTACAGTCCATTTACCATTCCAATTTATTGCCCACTTCCACCCACATTGTACTCTTCTCAACCTGCTCTATACCTTCTATGTTTGTTAATTAATCTACTGGAAAACACTTTAGAAATGAAAATAGGAAGTTTTGAACCGGTTTTTTAATTATTTATCATAAGTATGGCTTTTAGACCTGAAGATTTGTGGCTGTCGAAAGGAGAACTTGCAAGCAGGAATCAAAAAACAACTTTAGTGCTCTAAAATTTAACTCCTGTGAACATTTTGAGATATTTTGGAGACTCTTGTGAATGTCATTTACCAGCTAGTTTCAGCCCACTCTTTAATTAGTTGATTAAGTGTATTTAGTCTTTTCAACTCCTGCTTTTAAGATTTCATTTTGGACTACAAACAATTGAATTGAATTTTTTACATTTGCTAACCATACGGGGCTACTTTTTCTCCATTTCCCCATTCTTCTGACTAATCTTCTGCTGTGGAGTCAATGACACAAAGAATTCAAGGTTATCTTTTGCTTTTAATAACAGCAAATTGCATTAGCAGCTGCTACCAGTTTTATGTCTATGTGAGGGGCACATGTGAGGTTTAGTCGGGTAGAGACGGCCCAGTCGTGATGGGCACGCTTCTCAGCTAATCAACAGATATAGTTCTGCTATAGAGTCCCACCCCTCAAAGTTTCCTGCCCCCCTCTTTTTACCTTCAAGAGTTTTGACCTGCTTAGATATGTCTGGTTTCGGGATTTTATTTAGATTATCCTATATTTCATTTAGATTATACATGATTGATGTGTTTTTCTTTTTTGTGTTTCATTCTGTTTTTGTTTCTGTTGTAAAGCGCTTTGGATTGCCTTGTTGCTGAAAAGTGCTATATAAATAAATCTCACTTCACTTCACTAAATGACTGAAAAATTCAAACTCAAACACAACGTAGTTCACCCTGATTATCACTTCTTTGTTGATTTAAAATGACTTCCTATTGGCTCTAAATATGAAATATGGACTCTGCTGCCATTTGAAGACCAACCAAAACAAAAAATTATAGGCAAAAATGTGCAAGCAGCAGTAGCAAGGTGTAGCATCTTTGGTGCAGCCTGCAGTCAGTTTCAGCAGGAATATAATATTTTTACAGAAATAACTGTGTAATAGACACTTGATGGAGATAAAAAGGTTTATAAAATATCATATGCATGAACCGCTATACAATTTTGAAGATTGTAGTTTTAAGATGGCAATGATTTGTTTTAGAGGTGAGTCCAAAGTGACTTGCTGCGATGAAGATGCTACACCTTACTACACACGCAAGTAACCAAAGAAATCTATGGAAATAACCATATAATGTGAAATCCACAGTACTATTAAGGACCATTATAATGGTGTTTGCATAAACCACGATGCATTTTTGAAGATTAGAGTTGTTTTAAGACAGCAGCAATTCACTTTGGTCTTTGCTGTGTTCAGACTAGCCTTTAGCTCATCATTAAATGGATGTAAACGGTTTCTTCAAACTGAGGTTGTTTAAAGAGCAATCTACAACAGGTAAGATATTAACTGTTCAAAACTTTTTTTTGCCAAAATGGCCCTTTTTAACTACTTAAAACGAAAAATAGAAAAGAAAAACCTATGGCTTTGCTTCTCGGGTTCCTGATGAGCTCTGACTGAAGCCGAGGCTTCGTGCAGGTTAACACGAGGCCTTCATGAACAGCAGCAGGGGTTTATGGCCTCAGCTGCAGACCTTGCACATCCTGGTGTCACATTTCTTGAAGGTGGATTAGCACAGCATCCTCACTCATTCCTTGCCATCAAACTGTCTTCTGCTCAGTGAGTGTTTGTACCCAAAGTCTAATTTACAACTTTAAGAATTTCCTCCATTCAGCTGCTCAACAAAAACTGCAAGAATAAACCGTCTGCAGACAGATGCTTTCAGTGTCGATGCAAAGGCTGCCTGCAGTTTTCAGTCATTTGGTTCTGATTTCACAGTGAGTCCTTAATACTTTTTGACTCAACAGTTCAAAACTTAGCAAAGAGTCTAACTTGAAAGCTGCTTCATCTAAATATGAAACACCTTCAAGGAAAACTGCAACACCAAACATTTTCTGCCTTAGCATATACTGTGTTTAAGTTAAAGGCCTAGCATTCCTTTAAAGATTGCATATCACCCGCTGCCTTTCATGCCAGAGTTTAAACTAAAATCGTCCTTATAATAAAAAGAAATGGAGTTATGTCTGTTATAGTCATACCTTAAAGTAACTGTGTGTGCAGTCTCATGTGATATTGTATGGTCTGTTAGAGCTCAGAGTATGTGTTGTGAATGACTCTCAGCTACTACCACATCAAACTTTAGCTTAATATTTGTAAAACTAACAGAGTTCTTTTACTTCAGGAGGACATGTGACTTACTACCATTCAAGTCATGTTGGGCTGTTCGGCCTGTGACCCTCCCTCTGATGTCCCATTCATTCCTTACCAAAGTCTGCATGTGTTCACGCCTGATGCAGCAGAAGAATCCCAACCTGCTGAAACCTCAACAACCTCATTCAGCATTTCTAATTGACAGGAGTAGTTAGTTGTGCTGCTGCTTGACAGCTCTGCACAGCTGCTGGAAAGACAAATTCTTCCAGTGAGCACTACACTGCTTAAAGGACAAACGGATGTTTGTTGATTCAAGTCGGCAGTATGTTTGTGTTGAGATAGAAGAAGTGAAAACGATTTAACTTACAGGTCATTAAGTTAATGTCAGGCAAACATTACACTGTGCAAAAATTTTACACCGCATTAGAGGGAACTGGGACAATATCTTAATTGGTAGAACAGCTGAAAGTTTAAGTCTTCTTGTATCTGGTAGCATTTAGTTAATATCACCCAACTCAAAGGGCCAAGAGGCAGTAATGTTGTCTGTCTGTGTTTGTGTATTGTGTATCAAATGAACCACTTGACAGATTTTAATGAGGCTCTCAGTAATCATTGCATGGACATCTACAAGTGATTAACTTTTGGACTCAGCCTCAGTCAAGATGGCCACCACAGCTAAATGACTTTTAGAAAACAGAAAATATACTAGAATTCAGTCAGTTTTAGTTACAGAGCTAACATTTGATGTGATAGTAACTTAAAATCATTCACAACACATACTTTGAGAGCTAATAAATCTTGTGAGATATTGCATAAGATCGAGCCTAAAATCATTTCAAAGGTCTGACCAAAACAGCTATATCATCAGAACATGATCTTAGTCTTAAACTCATGAGGGCTGGCAAGCGATTTTCATTCCTTTAAGTAATATTAGGCTTTTTCCTCCCTTTTTGCGCAGGATTTGACAGAACAAAGTAAAGTATGTTCCTAAAGCTCAGGTTGAATCTCAATTTTCTTTCAGTACCCCTTACTGCCCTAACAGTACATGTTAGCTTTACTAGAGTGGTTACGTAAAACATCACAATGGTGGAAGCAATCACGAGCTGCTGAATTTTCTTCAACCTAATGAGTGTAGAAAGGTGAATAAACTGAATTCAGCCTTACTGACACTGATGCAGCTGTTAGTATGTCCAACCAAACAGTTTGTGGTGAAGCTCAATCTATTTCCAAGATGGACCAAGAAGGACAAAATATAAAGACACAGGTAGTTTATGGAGAACAACTTTAACTAATGACAATCATTAAGATCATCATAAAACATGTAACAGCCAGCACCTACATGTCTGAATTATCCACTCAGAAGCTTTTCCACGGGAACACTGAGCACCTAGTTGGGTTTGCTTAGTACATGGCAATTGCTCCAAATTGAGTTTCTTTTTTAAATTAAAAAAAAAAAAAATTAAGCAAGTAATTTAGCGACAACATAAATTGTCCACAAAGTTTTTTAAATTATGGTAAAAGTAAAAAGGAAGCAGTGAATAGCTGCAGCCCTAGAATGACTGACGCTAGAGAGGGACTGGACCAGATCGCCACATGTGTTAGTGATATGTGTTAGGATAAATACTCAGGTGACTCAAGCTTCTTATAAAATGGGTGAATTTTAATGTGAAGATGTGCAGCTTTTCCTCTGTTGTTCTTAAGCCAGTGTCTTACTGTGCTGTGACTTGGGGGTAGTTGGTGACTCAAAATAGCAAGAAAATGGGCACACTTTCAGTTTCAGTCTGATTGAGTTCTGAGTTTTTGTGACCAATCAACAAATTGGTCACAAGGCCACATTTTACATAGCTGATTTAAGATTAAAAAAATAAATAGCAGCCTATTTTCACGTGCGCAGCTTGCAAAATAGTATTCTAGGCCGTCCACACTATTCTCCGACACCTTTGCATCTTTTTTTGACAGAAAACTTGCAGCACAAGTTCAAAATTCAAGCAATAAGACTGCAAGCCTTGCGACTCACACAGGGAAATTAGAATCCTTCACAAAAGTTTCAAGACATTTCAGATCCTCCCTTGCGAATGCCGTTTGCCAACAGTCACAGCCCAGTGAGATATTGGCTGCAGTGATGTGGTGATGACCTGTGCAACAAACAGAACATATGAGTTGATTAAACAGAATTTAGTCTTTATGTTTTACTCAAATTGTTTCTGTCTGAGATTTATCAGTGTCAGCATTTATCTGGAAAAACAAGGCATGACCCATACACAGGAGCTGGAATTCCTCTGCAAATCTAGGACAGTTCTGTCCTCTTCAGACTGAAATCTGAGTGGGATTGGTCTGAAACAACTGACATTCATGCGAACGCCCCGGGGCACTTGATTTTGACTATAGGAAGCGTGCCGTGGGGTTAAGTGGATTCAGGTCAGGTCTGTCTGTCTGCTCCATTCAGGTCAAATAAAAAAGTCAGCTTTCAAATGGAGTACATCTGCTCTTTCAAAGTGTTTGCAAAGGCGGTGACAGGGATTCTTTTTGTTTTGTCTTCACTCTAATAGTGTGGAATTTCATAATGGAAAAGTGGCCTGAATTAAAAGTCACAGGATCAGGTGCTGAAGATGTCTGTGCCCTGTGATAGCTGCTTCATTGTTTGTCCTCTCACATTTTGGTCAAGAATCTCGTTTTTTTCTCTCCTCCTGTTGTTGGTTTGGCTCAGTCATTTTGTCATCAGACTGTGTTTAGTTTGGTATGTCTGGACTACAAGGATGATGTGGCTTCATTAACAAGGACAGCAGATGAGTCACATGGCATGAAAACCTGCAGAGAGATAAACCACAGTGAGGTGTGCAGCTGCAACGCTCGTTCACAAAAATCCCTGCAGTGATGCTGTTTCTATGCTTGAAAAGCAGAGTTTTGGGAGGGTGTGCAGTTTTCTTTCTGAATTTCCCCCACAGTTACTGATTACATGTCCTGCTCACTTTCCCCCTGACAGATGTGCTGTCACAGCTTAAAATGCTCTAACTGTGTGGCATCTGGCTGCAACACAGAAAATGCAGGAAATAGAAAAATACTTAGTGGAAATCAGATTCAACAACAACAATAAATAAGGTTCAAGTTATGTATTTTTTTTTGCAGACAGCCAGTAAAAAAGTGGCACTTTATATTAAAGAGCTAGCATTTCTTAAAGGAATTCATATCACCCGCCGCCTTTCATGCCAGAGTTTTAGACTCAGATCATCTTATGTTGAGAAGGGACAAAGTTTAAGGTGATTTGGTCAAACCTTAAAATTATGCACAGTTTCCTGTGATATTGTTAGCAAGGCCACCTGATTTTTCCAACCTCATCTTTTAAAGACAAATCTAACACAATTAGAATTTTTACAATTGGTCTACTGCTTACCAATTTATTGTCAAAAAACAATAATCAGAATCGGTCTAAATTAATAGAATTCTTAAACAGGCAGCAATAGAATGTCCTGTGTTTAACTTCCTGGAACTTCCGTTCTCACACTGGGCTGAAGCTGAAGCTCTGATTGGCTGTAAATTTTCAGATTATTTCTCCATGGATAACACACGAGCAAAGCAGTGGAAAGTGCCAGGTCCCACTCATCTCTTTGCAGACGTCCATCATTCATAGAATCAGCTGTAAATCCTCACAACGCTGGCATCCGTCAAAAAATCATTGATCTTTTAGGATTTTAATCATTCTTAATTTTTACACACAGATAACAATATTAGTATCAAAATGGAGCTTATTTCACACAAATTGTTTTAATGTAGGTTATAAAATGTTTTATTTCATCTGAGTTGAGAAATGAATGAATGAATTAGCTCAATCATTGCCCGACCCAGTTAGCTACAGCGCTACTGTGTGTCTTTTATTTAAGAGATTAGGAACATATAGAGGATGAATGGGTTGGGAGTGGACAGGTGGCCTTGCTAATATTGTCGTAACTCGCCAGATGTTGTGCTTGGAGTTTGGTTGAGGATGACTCTCAGCTGCTACTAAACCAATTTTAGTATATATAAAAGTGACAGAGGTAAATCCAGTTTTGCCTTTGCTAAGGTTGATTAGCTGTGGCGACCTTCTTCAATTGATTTGACTCTAAGTGTTAAAGAGTTTTAGGTGTACGATCAATGATTACTCTGAGAGTTTCACTAAATTCTGTCTCATGTTTTATCAGATTTTTTGCTAAAAAAACAGACTGTGTTGATTTTAACAGTTATTGCCAAAGTAAACATTTAAGCAAAGATGTGCAAAGTCTAGCACTCAGATTATGTGTTGTGAATGACTCTCAGCTACAACCTCAATTTTTAGCTCAGTATCTGCAAAATTGACTGAGTTTAAACTATTTTTTTGTTTTGTCTAATGTCAATTAGCTGTGGTGGCCATCTTGAACTGGGTTGGCTAATGATTACTTCCTGAGACTTTCAATAAAATTAATCTAGTAGTTCATGAAATATTGTGCTTAAAGACACAAGATTGACTTGAGCACATCTGTCTGCAGTTATAAACCAAGGTCTCTTGCGATCAGTTAGTGCTTAGAGTATCTGTTGGGGATCAGTCTCATCTACTACCACACTGGATTGTAGATCAATATTTGTAACATTAATCAGTTGTAGAAGTACATGTAATTATTACTTTCTGGGAGTTTCATAAAATCTGTCCACTAGTTCATGAGATATTTTGCTAACAGACACGCCCAAATTGCTCATGCTTTCTGTTAGTCTTATTTTCTTCTTTGAACCCCATTCTTTTGCACTCAGCCACCCTTTTTGTACTATTTAGTCATGTTACCAGTTCTCAACTTCCACTTCCTGTAAGACTTGTCCCAGTTCTTGATGTTTCCGTCCAACTTTTTGACTCACTTTTCAAGAAATTTTATGACTTTAATTTCTGTACCACAGTTTATCAATCCACATCCTGTATACAGCAACAATGATGAATAAAATGAGCTAAAATTTCACATATTTAGTTCTTGCTGAACAGAGTTTATAGTTCATACCTGCCTGGCTTTTGGTTCAACTCAAAATGTTTAGTTTTTTGCTGAATTATATATATTGTTTCTGGTCAAATTGACAGTAATGTGCTTTGAACTGCAACCTCCTGTTCTAAATACTTTCTAATTTCCAAGGTAACTTTCTGTTTTTCTGCAGCTAGGCAGGACTCATGAGTAACACCTCTCACCGGCGTGACTCAGGAAGACAATCCTCTTATCACAGAGCCTGCTTTCTTTCGAGGCACTGAATTGCTCCATACAGAACTCCTGTCAGCCCAGGCTGTTGGATATCCCATGTCTGTTACATCTCTTTGTCCTCTACATGTTAGGGTCTCTTTCAAAGCCCCCCCCCCCCCAATCTTTTCCTCTTTATAGCCTGAACCAGCAGCTGTGGGGTTAATGTTTCGTAGCAGAGCAGCACAGGCAGATAGGCAGGAGCTGTAGGAAGAGGAAGAGGAGGGGAGAGGAGAGCAGCAGAGAGGTGGGGGGCTGGTCCACAGCTGTTGTAGTAGGCAGGGTCTATCGGGATAGGAAGGCTGCCTCACTCGTCCTGGAACAATGAGAGACATGGCAGCCTCTGCAGACAGCACACACTCAAGGACAGGTCTGTTGTAGCCGCAGCGTAGAGGAAACCGGCTTCCTTGCCACGCTCGCAAAGTGACGGCACTTTGAAGAAGAAAAATATTCTTCTCCGCAGCTGGGAAACAGAAATGTAAGGCTGTGGCCTCTGTTCTTTTTTTTCCCTCCCTCCTTCTGGTGCCTGACGCTTCATTCTGCTGGGTGGATATCTTAGATGCTCTGACTGGATGAATGAGAAGGCAGCAGGATCAAGGTGAGCTAATGCAGAAATCTACTTTACAAGCTGTGTTTTGGTGGATGTGTAGGAGGAGGTGCAGTTTTTCCAGCTGACATGGTGTTTGTAGGGTCTGTCACCCTGATGGGATGGGGTTGCTGGTATTTAGATGTTGCATGACCCTTATAGCATGTCGGATGTGCTTTGTGTGTTCAGGTTAGCTCTCACCTCCCCCGGCTAATTGTATAAACAGCAGCATGCAGGTTATTTAGGCTAATCCAAAGCAGAATCCAGTCAGACTGTTTTGGCTGCAGCTAACAAAGTGCCATAAATCTGCTGAATGAGTTGTGGACGGAGCAGGCGCTGTGTGTGGATGGATGTGGGGTATCAGAGACGGATGTGTTTCCTCCCAGAGATGGCTGGGTGTGGAGATAGCCTGGCACAGATTTAAGATATACCCCCCAGTTTTTGCTTGGATTGCTTTCATACAGGGCACACATCCAGTCTTTTAGGTCCTTTTGGGAAGACAGATCCCCTCCTCCTTCATCCCCTCCCCCACAACCTCTCTGCTCCTCATCCCAAATATTGCCTGCGTTACAATTCGTCTTGGTTCATAGAGCCAAACATGAGCTAGGAAGTGGCACTGAGGGAGCCTGTCAGCCTGATTCTGTCTCGCCCACGTCGCTCCTCCTCTTTGATATTTATCTGCATCTGTATTAACACCACAAACGACTGCATGGTAATGATGTCTCTGCAAGAAGAAATTGACTTTGGCCTACTTTTTTTGGAGGAGGGGTAGATACAGTCATCTTCAGTCTTGTTTGAATCCTCTGTGTGAGGATTTAGGTTTTTCTCATTGCTTTTGTCTCACCACCTACACACTCTTCATTCACAGCAAGAACTTCAGTATGTGTGCACCTCTTTATATTGGCAGATGGAAAGGGTGGCGTTTGACATGTCCTCCGATGGTGTTTCCTGTGCCAAATCCCCAGTAGTGAGTCAGTTATCATTTAAAATCAGTATCTCGCTAACATACGAGTTCATCCAAGCAACACAATACCGAATGGGTCGAGGCCCAGGTTAACAACGACTGCCACCAGTGCTGTTGACAAACAGAGTGACAGCAGAAATTGTGCTACCATTAGACGAAGTCCCAGAGGAGGGAAACGTGCCAGGAGACAGAGGGAGAAGAGGAAAGGCAAGAGGACTAAGGGTAGCAACTCTAAACGTAGGAACAAAGGTAGAGAGCTGGATAATATGATGCAGAGGAGGAAGGTAGATTTATTATGTGTGCAAGAGACGAAGTGGAAGGGCAGCAAGGCTCACAGCATTGGAGCAGGGTTTAAGCCATTTTACCATGGTGTGGATAGGAAGGGAAATTGAGTAGAGGTGGTTCTGAAGAAGGAGTTAGCAAGATGAAGATCTAGGAGAGAGTTGTGGAAGCTAGACTTAGACAAGAGGTGATTATTTGTGAGCAGCAGTATGGTTTTATGCCAAGAAAGAGCGGTTTTGTGGATTTAGAAAAAGCATACAACAGGGTGCTGAGGAAGGAGCTGTGGTGTTGTATGATTGAGTGGCAGAGAAGTATGTTAGACTGGTGCAGGACATGTATGAGGACAGCAGGACAGTGGTGATGTGCGCTGTAGAAGTGACAGATAGCTTCAATGTCGAGGTGAGACTGCATCGACGATTGGCTCGGAGCTCCTTCTTGTTAGCTCTGGTGATGGACAGACTAAAAGATGAGGTCAGGCAGGAATCCCCGTGGACTATGATGTTTGGAGATGAAATTGTGATCTGTGGTAGGAACAGAGAACAGGTAGAAGCAAACCTGGAGAGGTGGAGGTATGCACTTGAAAGATGAGGGATGAAAGTCAGCCCTAGTGAAACAGAGTACATGTGTATGAATGAGAGGGAGGCAGGTGGAACAGTGAGGCTACAAGGAGCAGAGGTCACAAAGGTGCAGGACTTCAAGTACTTAGGTTTACAGAGTTGAAAGCAGCATTGTTGTATGGTTTGGAGATAGTAGCACTGACAAAAAGACAGGAGACAGAACTGGAAGTGGCAGAGCTGAAGATGTTGAGGTTCTCCTTGGGAGTGACAACAATGGATAGGATTAGGAATGAGGTCATCAGAGGTACAGCACAGTTTGAACGACTGGGAGTTAGAGAGGCCAGACTGAGATTGTTTGGACATGTGCAGAGGAGGGACAGTGGGTATATTGGAAGAAGGATGTTAGAGATGCAGCTGCCAGGAAAAAGACAGAGAGGAGATATATGGATGCAGTTAGAGAGAACATGGAGGTACTTGGAGTGAGGACAGAGGACGCAGAAGACTGAGTTCGATGACTTGCTATGGAGACCCCCTCAAATTGCTTTCCACTAATCGAAGGGTGTAAGCAATGTATGAAAACTGTACAAGGTGGTGGTGACTACATTGTGACTGGTTGGAGACAAAAATGGGAATCTTACGTCATATCTTACAAATGACAAAACAGTGCTGAACTGAGAGGCCTTGTATTTATATAATCCAGATTTTTCAGTTGTGAGGCAGAACTGTCACCTCACAACAAGCACACAATGAATGAATGAAAGTTGTCTTAAATAGAAAATAATACGAATTTTGATGCGCGACTATCAAAGAATATTATTGAGACTACACCAGGGCGTTGTTGGGACTATTCTAAGATGTTTTTGAGACTATCGGTGACTAAGACATTTACCCAACAAAATTACAAGTTCCTGGCAAACATTCGCACAAGTTTGGAGCATAACGTACAAATTCACTGAGACCACAACTGAAAATTGATGTATTCTCTCACAATCGTCTTACATTTTTTAGTTATCAACTACTGTCCAAAATTCATAGCCAAATGAGATACCAGCTTAAGGAACTTTTGTGCATTTCTTCTCTCTACTGCATCTATAAGTCACCTTTGATTGTTTTTTGTTTCTTTCTCTTGTTCTGTAACTCAACTCAATTTATCCTCTGCATCTCCCTGAACCAGTTTTGAAAAAGCTCAAATTTGATTAACCAAATACAGTATGTTGCGTTTTGGACTGAAGCAAACCATCAGATTCAAAGCATGTCCACTGAGAGAAAAGACTTTAAAAGTGTAGCCACTGAGGTCTATGGGTTTTTGTTTTTTTCCCCCCTCAGGCTTCGCCGTGTGCGGGTCACAGATTGTGGTTCATGTTTCTCAGGACCAGGTGTACAAAGCCTGGCACAGTCCCACCAGATGATCTACTATTAAAACCCAGACTGAGTGGACAGATGCTCAACACCTCTAATCCCATTTCTGTTTAATAAGCTCTGGCAGGATCAGTTCCAGTCACCCCTTTAGACTGCTTTTAAAAATTAAGAGTTAGCATTGCAACAAACTTGTGTCAACAAGACAAAAGAAAGGGCTTCTGAGGAGACATCATGGAGAATGGACTGTCCCATTTACACTGTGATCCCTCCCTTACACTGTGATCCCTGCCGAGGAAACCTGATTAACAGGGTTGAGGCAGAATCCCACATTGGACTGAGAAAAATCTTTGTGTGGCACTCAATGTGTAGTCTCTGCATCCTGTGTGATCAGAAAAGGCGAGTTCTTAAACACTGTATCTGTTGAATTATTCATCAGTCTTTCTTTCATTACACTTTACAATGACTCAGAGATGAAAGAGAAGATGAGGTGGGGGGTGGGCGACGTGGAGAAGTGGGGGTATGCGGTCTTTGCCGGGCTGGCGTCTGCAGAGTGCTGGTATCTCCCGAGGGCACTGGAGCGTCTTCCTCTCCTCTCGGTTTCCTGTTCACTCATGGAGCAGAGGAAGCTTCAGCCTCGGTCTGCCACAGCCCACCAGAGAGGTGATGCTGACCTGAAACCAGTCAGAGTGACCCCCTCCCAAAGCCTCACTGCTGGGGTTTTCAAGCTCTCGTTACACACAGACTTAATTTGTGGTTTCTGTCATATGATTTAAGATGTGAGGAGGCTTGTGAGTGGAGGAAACAGGGAGCAGAAAGTTGATGTGCTGAAACGTGTCCTGGTGTTTTCTCGCCCTCAGCTCTGTGATGTTGGTGTCAGGGGACAGAGATGCCTGATGGGAGACTGACTCATCTTCAGGAAGCATAACGAGAGCTCAACCCACAGGTGAGTGTGCTGGCATTTATGTCACTAAATCTGCAAAATCTAAAGAGGATTTTTAACATTTTAAAAGTCAAAAACAGAGGTCGACCAGTATGGGTTTATCTATGACTGATGCCGATCTTTAGAAACCGGCGCAGATGATGGCCGATATACAGCACAGTTTTTTTTTGTTTTTTTTTCTTTTTGTGGCCAAAATGTAAAAGTATTCTCACCTAAAAAGTCTAACCTGTAGGCTACAGTAAGCTGGTTGTAGCAGCAGCTGCTGCATCTTCATCTTCCTGGATACTAAATGATGAAGTTTGTACCAGCATGGTCGATTTGATGGTTAGAGTTTTTTATTTTTTTTTAGCAGTAGCTAATATCTGCCAATTAAAATTAGTCTACTCAAAAAGGCAACAACTTTTTAAACCATAATTTGCACATTTCCTCGTTATTTAATTAAAAAAATCCCACTGGAACCACTGATTTAAGAAAAAGAAAAAAAAAAAAATATATATATAAATTACATGTACAGTCTATTAAAAAGCCAGATAGAGAGCAGTATTACTCATCAACAAAATAATAAACAGTTTAAACACAAACATATGCACATTTATTTTATTATAAATCATAAAAAGCGTAAAATCATCACATTGTACTGTATGTCATAAGGTGTGGCAGTTTTACTTTGAAATTATTTTCATTAAAAAAATTGATCTAACAAAATAATGAATTTTTTTTTAAATCTGATTGAGCTTTTTTTATTTCTTCTTCTTGCTCAAATCCAAGTTTACAAATCAAGATTCTCAGAAAAGTAGAGCATCTTATCAGCTAAGATAGGGACAGGAAAGATCTTTGGATTTTTTGTCTGGAACATCTTTGGAAAGGTTGTGTTGTTGAACATGAACAGGTTTTGTTAGTTTTTGGCTGAATGACTGAATTGAGTGAAGAACTGATGCAGTCTGTCTGGACTGAGTTGAATGATAGCTGGATAGAAGTGGACTGTGTGTCACTGGATTTGACTTGGACCTGTTTATTTGTTATTTACAGAGAGAAGACCTGTGTTGTGAATTTATAAATAAACTGAGCCAGGTATATAACAGTTTGCAGCCTCTTAACTCTGTGATATGAGAAGAAATGGTTTTTCCAACAGAGACCATTGGGTCTCACTTGCTGCTGAAGGTTGAATAGGTGATAATGTTTTTGCCCCATGTCTGTTTGTGTGAGTGCACACACACACACACACACATATATCTCAGAAGTCACTAATCAGATTTTAATGAAACTTTCAGAATGTAATCATTAGGTTGATATCTACTGCTGATTAACTTTTGGACCCAGCTCAGTTCAAGATGGCCGCCACAGCCAACTGACCTTAGGCAACACAAAAATGGATATAACTCATCCACTTTTACAGATAATGAGCTAAACTTTGGTGTGTTAGAGCTGCGCATCATCCCCAACACATACTTAAAGCATGACACATTTAGCAATGTCTTTGCTTAAAATCTTGGGATTAATTTTGTCAACCCTGTATGTCTGTTAGCAAAATATTTTTTAACCCACTGAATGGATTTCAATGAACATCTTAGAAAGTAAATATTGTCTGTACATCTGCAACTGATTCACTTTTGGAGTCAGCCTAAATGAAAATGGCTGCAGCAGTTAATTAATCTTAGCCTACACAAAAAAGGATGTAGTTCTGGGATAAGCATTTGTGGTAGTAGCTGACAGTTATTAACAACACATACTCCAAGAGCTAACAGATCATGCGAAATGTCGCAATAACCCATGAGATTGTGAATAATGTTAATTTCAAGGTTTGACCAAAACAGCTTCAGTTTATCGTCATCATTTCTTAACATTAGATGATCTCAGTCTAAACTGTATCATGCAAGGCAGTGTATGATATGCATTCCTTCAGTAATATTCTTAAGAAGAAAAAAAAACAGGGTTCTGCATTTTTGACTGAAATTAAGCAATGATGAAATGGCTTAGGTTTTTGAAATGTTTAAAAGTTAAAGTTTCTTGGAGTGACTGAAATAAAACTAGTTTGTGGTGTCCATCTCTGTGGCAGAAAGTGGCTTCACTTCTTCACTGACAGTAAAACTGAAAACTGTCACAGTGTGTTGGGGTGATTTGTATAAAGACAGTATGCACTGCATCGTTCTCCTCCGGTGTCAGTTTGCACTTTATTTGTTTGCTGATGAATGCAACTTTGTGACATTTTTCATATTCAGGTATGTGAGTCGTTTTGAGGAGGAACAAAAGCCCCACATGCTCTCTTGGCTCTGAGGCAAGCACATGATCCTGCCTGATTGGGGGTGTGAGCTGTGAGCGTGGCGCCTTGCTGCACTTTGTTTACACTCAGCCATGTCCGTATGGGTTGCTGTGTGTTGTGAGAAGGGCACATTTATTAAACCAAAACAGAACGCTTTGTGCTGTCTTTGACCTTCGCTCCTATCTGTTTGCCTCTTGTGCGTGCTTTCCTTTTGTTATCACCTACATGCAACTTTGCTTGTGTCCTCAGGTGTAACTTTTATTTCATATGGCCAGAGAAGTAAAAACATCTTAAAAATCTGACTAGCCTTATCTTTGGGTGGGATCTTGAGTGATCTTGTCGTTCCTATAGGTCTTATTTCTGGATCTTTTTGCTCCCTCCAATAATCCGATAACACTCTGGTTAATAGGTGATTCTGAACTGAGTGTAAACAAACTGTCTCATGTGTTTCTGTGTAATCCTCATGATGGACTGGTGACCTGTCCCGGCTGTACCACACCACAGTCCCCAGTGACTCTGAACAGGACAAAGCAGGTACAGAAAACAAATAGAACTTTACATTTTGAGACAACTGGCAGAATTTCACTAAAAACTGTGAGAAAATGGATGAATTTTAATTTTTTCCGGTCTCAACGAGTGTTCAGGAACAAGCAACCAGAGGGCCAAATAGGCACGTTTTGCTCTGCCTTTTTTGAAAATCGTGACTTATTTTTGTGTAAAAAAACTGCAAAACTGTATTCAGGGTTTCCCCCAGAAAAGAGGCTAAGCCCGGTGGTAGGTGGCCGTTCGCCAGCCGACTGCCGGCCAACTGTGATTTAGTAAAAAAAAATGATTAAAGTTGGCAGGATAGTTGAAAATATGGCTATTTATTATGTGATATTGTAAGATATTTGTGTCAAACTACAGTTTTACAAAAAGGCAATTTTGAAATACAATTAAAATAAATACTAATTGTTAGCACCTAATTTGAATCCTAATTTAAGTCACATTTACAAATAAATTAAATTAACATCAATGGAAAGGTGCAAACAAGACACCAACACACGTCTCACGTCAAAGCCAATAAATAACAACAGAGAACACTGAAAAATATAGAGATGCTGTACTGGGCTTTTTGTGGCACAGGCTGCATGTTGGATCACTACATGTAACAAAACAAAGCATATCTAATGCTGAATTTGATAGCATCATTTTACTGATAAACAAGGATATTTTCACTAAGCACAAAACACGCTTCCCATATTCGGTCTTATAAAGCCACCCGCTGAATAATGTTTATTGTTGTGGCTCCAGTGACGTGCTTAATCCAGGTAGCTGAAGGCGGCTCGGCCTCAGGGCTCATTAGAGTCCCGCAGAGCTCCGCGAACAGCGTGTGGACCTGAGCGCGCAGTGCAGGCGTTTTTACTCGGCGCTTACATCCGTGCAGTATTCTCTGAAAAGACAGAGGCAGTACGCTACTTAACCAGTGAAAATACGGTAAAAAAGGAGAGCAGATGGTTGTCACATCAAAACCTGTTGTGTTTGTGGCTATGATACAGAGAGGGTATTTAAACTTAAAGCATTGAGTTTGACTTTTATTGATTTATTTGCTTATTTGCTTTAGTTGTGATTCGCCTATGATAGGACTAATATTTCTTCCCTCTGTGGTCTATAAACACTCCTTTTTATCGGCTGCAGCAGTAATCTCCTTCCGTGAGGTTTGAACCGTTTGATTATCTTTGTGATCTCTCACAGAGGGATTATAGAAATGCTGATACAGGCAAACCAGCTCCGCTAGAGCACTGCGGTCCGCACCAATTTAAAAAGCTAGGAGGTGCACAACCACACGTGACACCGCGCGGGAACTTCACGTAGGGGCGGTGGCAGCACGATTGCGTCACTGTTGGCGCACGCACCCTTGCGTGGTGATCAACGCGTAGATTTATACTTTTGGGGGTGCGGGTGGAAACAAATGTGTATAAAAAATGACATATTTTAAAATAAACAAGCAGAGCTTAGCCTGACGGTGGGGGAGCGAAAGCCTGGCGGCCCGCCTGGCTTATAATACACTGGGGGAAACCTTGTGTATTGCAGGTCATGAACAATATTTGGTTGCCCACATAGTACCCGCCTCAACCTGCTTTGTACTAGAACTCAAAGGAAAAGTCTATTTTTAGACGCATCACATTATGGCCATGGAAGACTCTGAATCCAGAGTCGGCAGAGTTGTTGCTGTGCAGTGCTGTATGTCCTAGCAGAGGCACTGTAACTTCCTGTAGTAGAAACGTGTTGCAGTAAAGCCATTTTTACATCTTTTTCATCTGAACCCTGAAGAATATGTCTCTAAATAATAGTTGAAGTTATACTACCATGACTGTTTTTGGTAAATAACTTTAAAATCTTTGATTTGTGTATAAATGGCAGAATTAGACCGTCAACATGGTTTTTAAATGTGGACATTCAGGGCTGTAGCCTTAGGTGTTTTCTGTCATAAGTAAAGCTCAAGTGCAGGTGTCAAAATGCAGCTCCAGAATTGACAAAATTGAGAAGGGTTTGATACATGCTTCATAACTATGCAGATATTTTAGGCGACAATTTGTTGCACTGATTTTTGAACATTTAAAATTCAAGCGTCAAGACTGTGAGTGTCTGGAACTCGTAAAGAGATTGAGAACCCCCTCAAATGTTTCAAGACATTTTAGAGAGTGCCTCATGAAAGCGGTTGGCTAAATAATCTCCAGCAGTTAATAAGCTTCTCCCAAAGAATGTCCTGAACTGTAAAAGAGACAAACACAGAAAGTTAATGTCAGCCTTCACAATAATGCATGAAGAGAGTATAGTAGAGCGGTGCACCATGGGAGGTCCACAAACTGCTCAGCCGCACATTACTGAGAAATGCAACTCTTCCTAATATAAGTTCATAAGCACTGACTATTTTCGACCACAAAGTGGGGAAAAAATAAAATAAAATGAAGCAACGTAAAACGTGTCTCTCTCTCTACAACGCTGACTAGGATGAGTTTCTTCAGTCTTTGTTACGGAACATTCATGAAGAATATCACAACTCTTAATGTATCCCCCATGTGCTGGTGTCAGCTGGTCTGAAGATGATATTTAAAGAAGTAACTGTTTCATCTTTGCGTTCAGTTCTTGTAAATCTTGGTACCATTGGATGACAGAGTGAAAAATGAATCCCAACCAAACACAAAACCACTAAATCTGTTCTCACACAGTATATAGAGCTGAACACAACATTAGAAATGTTAAATTACCAGATTTAAAACAGCAACCAATTGAGGACGCAGTCATTATAAGCTCCTTAAGTTTAAAATAAATAAGCACATTGTGACCAAGAGTTTAATAAAATGATCCAATGTTACAACATAATGACCATTGCTCCAAATATATTTTGCCAAAACAACAGCACAACCAATTATGATGGCATAATGGCACTGTTGTTTTTACTTTGCATGTTAGCAGCATGGCTACATGTTAGCACGAGTCTCTGAATCATTGTAGCACACTCAGCCACATAAGACTTCTCAGAGACAACAATGTTGTCGATGCATATCGGGCAAACGGTAGCGTTCAGAAAATACAGAGTAACTCTGTTAGCCATGAGCTGCAGTGTCGAGATCTCTCCGCCTGAAAAAGCCGAGGCAGTCTAAGTAGCTAAGTGCTATTTCCCTCGTTTCTGAAACATAAATGTAGAGCCTGCTTCAGTTTTCTAGGCGAGTGGGGATGGGGGAGAAGGTGGGAGTCTGCCGGGGTTTTCAGCATGAGAGTGAGCTACGATGTGTTTAAAGAAGCTGGGAATAGCTAAACTCCAAGTGACCTGGATGGAAATGAAAAGCTGTTAAAATTTATACTTAATATTCATGACAAAGTCAGTTTTGATATTGCAAGAGGGAAAACTCTTGATATCTTGAATATACTTGATATGTTGCCCAGCTCTACTGTAGCACTCAGTACGTGTTGTGAATTTGTCTCAGCTACAAACACACCAAATTTTAGCTAAATATCTCTAAAACTGAGTTAGAGCCATTTTTGTGTTTTGTAAAGTAAGTTGGCTTTGGTGGCCGTCTTGAGTTGGATTGACTCCAAAAGTCAATCAGTTGTAGATGTACACACACTGATTACTTTCTGAGAGTTTCATTAGAATTCATTCGGTGGTCTGTGAGATATTTTATTAACACAGCATGTAAACGAACACACACAACAAAGAAATACACATCATCTCCCTTTAACCTTCAGCAGTAATGAATTAAATGTTCTGTTGTGTGTCTGAGAATGTATTCAGTAATCAGGCAGTTCACTTTGTTAACATATGAATAAAAGCACAATGTGAATTTTGGGATTTATGTGCCATTCTCAAGTCTTTTCAGGTTTTACACAAATGGGGACACCAGTTTTGATCCTAAAATCTCTCTGTGATGAATACTGATGTCTTCAGAGTATTACTTTGTTCCTTTGTAGGTGAGTACAGAGCAGCAGAGAGCAGCAGCTTTAATTCTGTTTGCATTCCCCTCGTGGTTTCTCTGTGACAGAACCAGAGGCTGTGAGTCTGCCAGCCAGGCTCTGTGGAAGGATAGAGCTGGCACTGCAGCCCCTCAGGGACCCTCTGAGCCTCTCCTCCACCCTGTCAATGAGGCTCTCTGTGTGCAGTCTCAGGCTCCCAAACCACACTCATCAAGGCCATACTGCAGTTTTGAAGACAGCCAGCAGCTCTCTTCCCCTCCTTGTTTGCTTTCCCCCTACATACCTCATATTTTAGAATAAAGTTTAGCTGTGTCGCTGCATAAAAGGGACTAAATACAACATGCAAAACAAAACTAAGTTGGGCTCTTTTTAAAAGTTTTAGTTTTTGAAATACAAGCTTTTTATTTTGTTTTTTTGTTTGTTTTTGTTCTACAGCCTCAATTCCTAAGAAGTTAGGACATTGCATAAAATGTAAATTAAAAACAATGCAATGATTTGTAAATTTTGTAAACCCATTTTTTACTCACAATGGAACATGGTAAACATATTGAATGTTTAAGAAATTGTACCATTTTTTTCGAAAAAAAAATAAGATAGTTTGAATTTTCTGGAAGCAACACATCTATAAAAAAGCTTTTTTTTCTCTCTCTCTCTCTGCTCCTGGTGGAAGGCGGACATGTTTCTTTTCTCTCTGTCTCTTAGTCTCCTGAACTGCCCCCCTCTGCCTCTCTCCCCTGCTTTCTTTTTGGAGCCTCTATTTTACATATTCTCCAAAATTTTTAAACCATGGATCTGGTCAGCTGGTCTCTCAACGCAATTGGTCAAATTTTCTTGACGGGAAGGCAGAACTTGGGAGAGCTCTGACTTACCCTGAGGGGACATTTTTTTGCTGGATACACAATGGATTCCTGGAGGAAATGGAATATTATTGTTTGTCTGACAATTTTTGTCTTTGAAAGATCTTCACATATTTGGGTTTTTGATAACAGGATTTCTGCTGTTTGGATTAAGCAGTTACCTGACTTATCGTCAAATTCGTTTGATGGGTTCGGCGGTCAACAATCAAACTGTGGTTATGGGAGCTGAATCGCAAGTTGGACTGAATTGCGGTTCTGGAACTCATAATATGGGTTACATCTTGGAGGAAGTTGCTCGCTCGAATCAGGCGGAATGGACCTGGAATTTGACTGTTTGGAGTCGCCATTGAGAAGTACCAGCAAGACTTTCAATTACTGTTTGTGAATTTGGCTCCCTTAGGCTGACCTTGGTCAGCTATCTTCAAAATTCTCTTCGGATTTTATGTAAACAAGATGCTCTGCTCCCTCTGCCTAAGGACATCTGTGGATCTGCGCTGGGCTGGCTGATAAACATTCCATCATATTATCAAAGACAATGGCCTCTGTGGCGTGATTCATGGACTTATCTGCAAACACACACACACACTCATACAACATGCACAACATCGTCTTCCACCGCCTCTACACACACACGCACACACTTTCCGCTGTTTCTGAGTCATCTTTGTTATCCCGCTTCCTACTTCACTATCTTAGTATCTTAGTAATTATTGGTACTGTTATGCCCCTTTTACACAGGCTCTAAAGGTTCCGGCTCCACTCTACTCGGCTTGCTTTGCACGCGTTTACATCTGCATTTTTTC
Source organism: Kryptolebias marmoratus (assembly GCF_001649575.2). NCBI lineage: Eukaryota > Metazoa > Chordata > Actinopteri > Cyprinodontiformes > Rivulidae > Kryptolebias > Kryptolebias marmoratus. Next base: position 4,659,512 of record NC_051437.1, on the reverse strand, counting down.
TAGGTCGGCCCTGCTTCTATGGTCCCTGCTTCGGAGTAGGGCCAGCCGGGCCAGCCCTGCTTTGTGGGTGGCGCAAGCTTAGCTCCTGTTCACTCATTGGTCGTGGGTGTGACCAGATGCAAACATACAGAGCGAACGGTAGGAATATAAACAACAGCGTTAGCTTACCCTGCAACGTTTATGCCGTCTGTCCCCCAGTTGAAGGTGCTGTAAACCCTGAAATTTCCGGCGGATAACAGCTGTCCTACTCCATGCAACAATCGCAGCATCTAGAGCATTTCTTTCACTGTGCCTCTCTTCCTGAAGTCTCAGGAGAATCCCCATAGGTTTAAAAAACAGCAACAACACAGGGCCAACGTTGTCCATAGCGCTTCCGTTGTTTACACAACTTGCACCAAGTTTCGGTAACGCACCCCACCGCGCCGCGGCCCCGCCCCCTGCAACACGAGGAGGCGTTCCTCTGCTACCAACCAAACTGGCCGGTGTAAACGCGATGCATCCTTTATCGAGCAGAATAGAGTGGAGTAGAGCCGGACTTCTGAATTAGGCCCCGTGTAAAAGGGGCATTAGTTAGTCTCTTGGTACCTTTAGTTTAGCAGTTTATGTTAGCTTATTTATCTTAGTAATTATTATGTTGGCTGTCTAGTGGGCCTCTGGTACTTTTTGTCATGCTGTACCCTTAGCTTAGCATTGTCATGTTTCAGTTTATGTTAGCTTATTTAGCCTTCCTGTACATTTAGTTTAGTTTAGTTTATCTTAGCTCATATTTTGACTGTCTTAGCCTAATTGTTGTTTAGTTCAGCTTTAACTTCATCATTATTTTATTTAGTTTATTTTAGCTACTATTTTGACTGTTAGTGCTATGTAAATAAATTTCACTTCACTTGGACAGAGGCAACAAAAGGGTGTAAAAGAAAGGAACAGTAAGAAACAGCTGGAGGAACATTTTGAAACAAATTAGGTTCATTTGCAAGACGTCAGTAAATGGAGTGGGTATGAAAAGAAATAAGAAATAATAAGAAATAAAGATGGGCAGAGGTTCACCAGTCTGTGAACATCTGTGTCTAAAATTAATGGAACAATTTTATAGTAGTGTTTCTCCATGAAAAAGATTTAATCTGCAATTCGTATTATCATCAAAAGATTTCAGAAATATGGAGCAATCTCTGAGCTCAAAGAATAAAACCGAAAGTCTTAGATGTCTGTGATCTTCAGGCCCTCAGGCAGCTCTGCATTAAAACCAGGTCTGATTCTGTTCTGGACATCACTGCATGGACTCAGGAACACTTCTACAAATCATTATCTGTAAACACAGTTCACAAACGATGGTTAAAACTCCATCATTGAAAGAAAAAGCCAGATGCGAACACCATCCAGAAACACTGTTTTCTTTTCTGGGCCAAAGCTCATTAAAAATGAACTGAGGCAAAGAAGAGAACTGTTCTGTGGTCAGACAAATCCAAATTTGAAATTATTTTTGTAAACCACATCCACCATCATGTCCTCTGTACTAAAGAGGAGAGGGACCATCCTGTCTGGTACCAATACAAAGTTGAAAAGACAGCTTCTCTGATGGTATGAGGGTGCATTAGTGCCACTGGCATATGCAGCTTACACATCAAGAAAGGCACCATCAATGCAGAAAACTATATTCAGGTTTTAGAACAACATATTCTCCCATCCAGATTATGATAACACCTTGCATACTACCTTGCATACTTCAGAAAGACAATCCTAAACCTCATACTGCATCGCAGTATACTGCTGCATTACAGCAGTATGGCTTCAGAGTAGAAGAGTCCAGGTGCTAGACATTTACAGACTGTTGTTTACAGTGGGAAACATGGTCCTTCTCCAACTGTTTTTGAGATGTGTTGCTGCCATAAAATTCAGAATTACCTTATTTTTTCCTTAAAATGGCTCAGGTTCCAGCAGCTTGGGTTCACAAGCAAGCAGCTGTAGGCATACAGAGACATTGCTTTTATTTATGTATTTATTTATTTATTTGTAGGCAAAATTTAAGAAAAAGGATTTGGTTTTTGCTAGTTGTTTCTGACCGTTGACCTTGCAGTGCCTTCCAAAAAATCGATCCTCTTGGATGTTTTCTGCTTTCATTGCTGTCATAAATCAGTCATGGTCACTATAAATTGGCTTCAGTGTCAAAGTGAAACTGCATTTCTACAGAGTAATACCAATTAAATAAAGATATGTGATGTAAAAATAAGTAGTTGTCAGATTAAATCTTGACATGAGTCTCTAAACAATCTATACAAACTCTGGTTGAGATTTAATCTGAGTTCACTCAGTTTGTGAGGACAGCCTGCTCTTGGTAGATTTACACATGTCCCATACTCCTTCTATCTCCTGATTATGGATATTCACAGAAGTCCTGGGGATATTTAGGGCTTTGGAAATCCTTTTGTATCCATCCCTTGACTTGTAATTTTCAATAAGCCATTATCTGAGTTGAATTAGGACAGTCTTTTTAAAGGGGGCAAATATTTATGCAACAACTTATTTGCACATCAAATATTTTTATTTAATTGATATTACTCTGTAGTTAGTTTCTCTTTGACACTGAAGTGGTTTTATTATATATTTTGGTAAATGATGTCATTTTGTAGTGATCGTCAGTTATTACTGACAGCAATAAAAGCAGAAAACATCCACTGAATACTGAATACTTTTGTGATCTTATGTGGATTATTGACTATAAAGTGTTAGAGCCTCTTTTTTAGATGGTAAAAATTCATGATCAAACAAGTTCTTAGATCTTTTTGAGTTCTGTCCACTGCAGGTAAGATACTGACTATTCACAACAACTCCACAGAACACCACTTTAAAGCTAAGCCTTCTCTTTGCAGCTGTTATAGGTATGAAGGACTTTTGAGTTATTTGTAAATGAGTAACATTTTAAAGATTTGTTGTATTCTTTTTAACAGTGTAATGACAATAATTGACACTTTGACTTTTTCTTGACTTTGAAATGAGCCACAGCTTCAGAGTTTCTTCTTTCTAGTGGTTTTTATCAACAAGACTTGTGACATTTCCTTCACACTTCACACTGCAGCAAAGGCAGTGCCATGTGTTCATGTTATATTTAGATCACTTTTGTTGTCTTTTGCTCCACGCTGTAATTTCACAAACGCACAGCGATGTGTGCATGTTTCTTGCCCGTCCTGCCTACAGCTTTGATGTGCGTTAGTGAGGAGAAGAGCTGGTATTTATAACCTCTCAGTATCATTTCTGCATTCAAGGTCGGCAGGATAGTGAAGATCTGCTTCCGTTCTTAGATGGGCTCCATTGATCATCCCTCCATTATACGTGTAGATTTAACCATGTTGGGTCAATCGCAGCTCAATAAGCTGCCTACACTTTGGTGCAGCTCAGGTTTGTCGATGAGTGTTCTCCATCAGCTCTGTTCCATTATCTTCCAGTAAACGCTTCACAAACGGCTCCTGTTACAAAGCTTGGCAGCTCTCTGCTGATTTCTTATGAACCTATGGAAGATGCTGGACATCTGCCTTCATTTTGTTTAATTCTTTTTGTTTTGATTCTGTCTGTTTTTCTTTTGTTTACATTTAGGCTTTTGAATTTTATGCCATTTATAGTTCCAGTGTGTGATGTTCAGAAGAGAAACTGGCAGAAATTCCTTTTTTTAAATTATTATCTCTAATAATAAAAGATAATTCTGAGAGTTTCATCTAAACTCTCAAAGTATTCATTGGATGTAGATCTATGACTGATTAAGGTTTGGAGTCAACTCAGTTCAAGATGGCCATCACAGCTAATCAACCTTAACAAATGCAAAAATGGGTATAAGTGATGTTACAGATTTAGCAGCTGAAGAGCTAGAGCTGAAAGGTGAACAACTGTTTGAACAAAAAATCAAGCCTGGTACAGATCATTTTTACCTTTTTTAAAAGGTTAAATCACTAAAACTGTTTGGTGGTTTAGGCTTTAGCAAATGTTCATGAATGGAAGTAAATAATCCTTTTTCTAGGAGCTCCTTTGAGAGCTGAATTAATCCAGATTCTGGCAGCAGAACGGAGTGTGGGACCGAGGTTAAATGACCTACAGTGTGTTTGTGGTAGAGAAGGAACATGTAAACCAGTTGAAACATGTGACTCAGTCAGTGCAGCTCAGAGGAATAAGCCTGGGATAAAGCATTATTGTCGATTTCTTGGAATTTGTCAATAATTAAAGGCCTAGTCTTCCTTGAAGGAATACATATACCTACCAGAGTTTTAGACTAAACTTATTTTAGGATGACAAAGATTGTCATCATTTTGATCAAACCTTGAAAATAACATTATGCACTGTGATATTGCAAGATGTCATGCTGAAGAGTATGTGTTGTGTATGACTATCAGCTATTACCACATCAAATTTGAGCTTGTCTGTTAAACTGACTTAGGTGTAGCCATTTGTTCGTTGGCTAATTTCAAGTAATGGTGGGTGGCCATCTTAAAGTGGATTGACTCCTAAACTTAATCAGCTGTAGATGTACTTCCAGTGATTATTTCCTGAAGGTTTTTTTTTAAATCCATCCTGGGATTCATGAGACATTTTGCAAACAGAATTGACTCTAAATAACAGCTAATTTTTTAACAAAGATCTTCAGCAATTTGTTAGCATCAGAATATGTGTTTTGGATCAGTCTCAGGTTCTACCACACAAACCTTTAGCTCAATATCTGTAACATTAACTGAGTTATAACCATTTTTGTATTTTTAAGGTCAGTTGGCTGTGGCAGCCATCTTGAATCAGACTGATTTATCCTATGATTACTTTCTGTTAGTTTGAATAAAGTCTGTCCAGTTGTTCATGAGACATTTTGTTAATAGACAGACACACAAACTTGAGCAGACACAGATGATGATAAGAAAAGAATTTCCAAAATAAATAGGTTTAAAGTAAAAAAAATCCTAAATGCATCAGTTTTTTTTTTACAGAATAAAATATTTATCTCAGGTAATACACAAACCCCTTCTGTGGTCTTGCTTTTTGAATGTTTATGTGTGCTTAAAGCACACATGACAGCTTGTGTGACCTGTCCTCGTCAGAAAAACTGGAAACTGTGCCAGTTCCTGATTGGCCTCCAGTCACAAAATCAAGCTGGTCTTATCCGCTCTAATGACTTAAGATGTGTCAGTAGGATCACATGGACACACTTCCTTCCCTCTGGCAGCCCTGTGCTGCTTGTGTACACAGTCACTGAGACACACCTGGAGTCGGGCCTACTGGAGTGCTGCTGGGCCACATGCCCCACAGTGTGCCGCGCTCACAGACACAGGCAGCCGGTGTGCTCGGGGTGGTGCCCATCGACGTGTGGCTGCACTGAAGCAGAGGACTACGGACACAAAGGCTTATCTGTGTACACAGTCAGTGTGTGTGCAGAATCGCAGGAGGGTGGATTAATGTGTTTGCACACTGATCCTCTGTATAATGTACTGTATGCACTGTGATGCACAGGCAGCGGAGATAATTATAAAAATGTGAATCAGTCATATGGAGAGTTTAAACTTTATATATTTAATGTAAATAATCAACATTCACACAAACGCTGGTGCATCAAATGTGCAGTTTGCAGCATTTCAGACACCAGCATCAAATTAACATAAAATCTCATTTTTGTTGGGTTTGAACCCTGAAGTCATGTCTCATCCCTGAGGTAGGTAATAAAAAGACAACTAATGGTGAGAGGTTCTGTATCTGGGTTCACCGCCTCCTCATGTGTGCAGAGTTCTCCTCTCCACCCTTAATTTGTCTCAGAGCACATTAATGCAGCAGATTCCTCAAAAATCTCTTTGATAAAACTATCCCACCAGAAAACAGCTTACTGTTTTTATCTCTTTTGTGAGAAATCACAAAACTAGTCTTACCTGCTCCATCCTGGACATGTAAATATTGATAAAATGGTCTTGTTGCTTTTTACAGTTTGGACAGCGAAGCTTCTGATGTTCCTGCTCTGTATTTCTCTGTGCGTTTAGTGTGATGGTAGCGATTTAATTTACAATCCTTAAAAACAACATTCAGTTCACCTTTAAACCAATTACATAGTTTATCCACTGAATTAAAGTAACAAGCACCTAAAGTTCACACCTTGTTAAAAGCTCTTCCTTCTGTATCAGTTTTTGAGACTCTGCTCCACACATACAAGAGGCTGCTGACATAAACACCCACTCACCTTCAGAAAAAAAACTGCAAAGGTTGCTTTCAAAGTAAAAGAAAAGATTGAAGATTTGCGTGCAGAAATATTTAGATTTGATTTCTAAGTTGTGATTAGCTTCTTGCGGGCTGAATGGGCTGGATGTGGTCTGTGGCCTAAAGTCTAATTTGAGTTTGAATCTCAGATCTGTGTGACGCCTACATGGTGGCTTTCCTGAAGCCTTTTGCATTTGACTGGAACTGAAACTCAAGTTTTTCCTTGACCTGGCGGGGAATCAGAAGCCTAATTTAGGCTGATGTTAAAATCAGTTTGATCTTGATGTATTCAGCTCTGGATTGAAGGCTTCTGGTTCTGGTTATTCTTCATTGGCTGCTGTTTGTCGATCAGGATGCAGGATCGTGTCTTCCGTCTCTCTGGGCCAGTCTCAGACATCTTATTGCTGATTTAAGCCCAGTTTGGTGATCTTCTTGTTTTTTCCATTTAGCACCATTTGAAAGTCAAATGTTTAAGTTAACTTTGTTTTTGGGGTCTTTGGTTTTGTTTTGTTTTACAATCATTTTTTTGAAACCAGCCACTATGGAGCACAAGCCAGGGTACCCCTCGTGCTGGTCCCAAGCATGGGTAAATAATGAGGGTTGTGTCATGAAAAGCATCTGGTGTAAAACTCTTCTGCCAAAACTAACATGCGAGTTCATCCGAGCGACACCATACTGGATCAGTGGATGACTCGCTGTGGAGACCCCTGAAAAGGCAACAGCTGAAAGAAAAAGAAGAAGAAAGATCCATAAAAGCAAAGTATTATGGAATTGACCCATATCTGCTGCACACACTATGTGGCCACTTAAATGTTAAGCCATCTTGACTTTGCAGAGAAATAGGGCATCCTCTCACTGTCCAGTGATGTTTGTTCATAACAGCGGTGATAATCACTGTCACACTCTGTGTTGCAGATGAGAAATATGTCTGATGAGACAGAACAGAAAACATGTGATGGAGACTTTGGTTCAGATGAAGAGGGTGAAGAAGGGGACGTGGAGTCTTACCTGGAGGACAATAGCAGTGAGCTCATGGACCGACTAAGAGAGCTGGAGGTGAGTTAACTAAAGTATCTTCCACACCAAACCAACATCCAGACACAGCAGGGAGCTTCTGAGCCCTGCTGTGTCTCCTTGTTTTCTAATCGACTGGGCAGGAAAGTCGCACTTGAATACTTGAATAGAGCACACGTCTGCCCACTTTTTGTCTTCCACTTCAACAATGATTGGATAAAACTACCAGTTCAGTACTCACATCATTTTTATACATGACTTAAGGAAAAATAGTAACATGTAGGAACATCCAGCACCTACACTGGGGTGACTGGATGGTTTTACAGAACCATATTTATCAGTTGTTATTGACTGGGGGGGGAAATGATGTGTGAAAATGGTCTGGGATCACTTTGCCTTCTCAGTATTGAGAAACATAAATATCACAACATGAACTTATTATTTGATCAGATCAGAGCTTTGTGATGGTGTTCTGAAGTTTTTTAGCTGAAACAGCAGAACAAGCCACATCCTCTTCCGAAGCATGGAGCGTTTCCAACACTACCCTGGGATTTTACGCAGCTGAATCCTCAGGTTTTCATGCAGTGAAAGTGCAACAGAACAAAGACATTCACAGTGGTGACATCAGTAAAGTTCGTCACTGCAAAGACAAAAGTCAGAATGTATTTTGAAAGCTCATACTGAGCTGAGAGAATCACCACAAAAACTGACAGCATTAATAACTATCAGGTCTGAAATGTTGGATGGAGACGTTATTGATTTGCAGCTGTCATGATTATTATAATTACTTTATTTTAGGCAGTAATCCTATGGTGCTGACATACAGCATGTTCATTCTGTGCAGCTTTTAGCTGGCTGCAGAGGAACACAATACACTCTGATGATGACAGATACATTTAATGGCTGTTGTTAATGTCTGCAGTGCCACATAATATGGAAGACTAAGTGTCACTGGCTTTATGCCTGATAAATGTTTGACCCCGGTGAAAATGGGTTTTGCTGTCAGTGGGGTGTTTGCTTGTGAACAACACACATACAATGACTGAATCTGTTTTGGTTGTTTTGTTTTTTGTAATTTTGCAGGCAGAGAACTCTGCTCTGGTGTTGGCCAATGAGAGTCAAAGAGAAGCTTATGAAAGATGTTTAGATGAGGTGAGTTCATGTTGAAAATGGTGTAAAAACCTGATCAGTGAACAAAAATGACCTTGTTCTCTTTCGTCATCAGGTGGCTAATCACGTGGTGCAGGCTCTGCTGAATCAGAAGGTACCATCAAGCTTCCCTGTGTGGTCTGTGTTCAGACATCTTTACTGGAAACATTTGTTTCTTAACTTTACCTCCCCTTTGTGTGGTTATGAGCAGGATCTGAGAGAGGAGTGTATCAAGCTGAAGATGTTGGTGTTTGACCTGGAGAGACAGAACCGAGCTCTTTGTGAGCTCTTTCAGCAGAAGTTGCCCAGCCAGCCCACCCCTCACTACCAGGTAACTCAGTCTTATGTGAGGACTCCTACATGACGTATACAGTAAGGATGTAGTCACCATCTTCATGCAATTTAAAGCATTATTACAGCAGCTTAAAGATACTTCATTATAATTAAAATAAATATTTCTCTTAAACTTTTAAAAAGTTGGAGCTGAATTTTATCTCTGCAGTCTGAGCAAGCTGTAGACAAGATTTTATCCTAGTTGTAATCCTGAATATCTCTAGTTAAATATAAACCAGTTTTTGCTCATCAGGCTTTATTCTTATTACCTTTAAGTATATATATATAAGTACAAAATAAATACAATTACCAAACTTTAGTCTATATATCACACAAGAATTCCACCAACTAAGATTGAAAAGGCTGATTCACGGTCTGGCCATCTAATATTTTTATCCATATACATTTTTTAAAAAAATCATTTGACATTAATTTAGGAATTACAACCACACTGTGTCACCATGTGGTTCAACTATGTGGTAATGACAGTGAAACATTTGTTATCGGTGATAGTTGTAGAGCAGGGATCTTGACTTAAAGCACCATAAGGGTAGAATTTGTTTTGTCAAAAAATGTTAAGTGCAAACATTCGCCACTCTTGGTGAAATCTTGGTTAAGTGGGAACATTTAATCAGTATCTAGGACTTTGCCTAAAGATTTTCAGATTTTTCAGATCAGGTTTAGCTCAGTTTTAATCTTGGGCTGTGTTTGAATTGTTCACCTATTCACTAGATAGGAGACTGGACAGGTGGTTCAGTAATTTAGTGCACAGAAGTGGGCCACTACATTGGTAGAAGTAGACCAAAATGTGTTGCTGCCTGAGCCACCACAGCAGGCTAATTGAGGTCTGCAGCGAATTATTGTGATTCTCAGACTCATTGAAAATACCTTTAGTTATCTAGATGTCTCTAAAATAACATAACACGTCTCCTCCGCCGTCTGAGCTGCAGGACTTGATAACTGATTAGAAAAATATGAACTCACCTTATATTTAAAATGTATATGATAATCTTATAAATGATGTTGTCGCATTCAGGTGTGTAATCCCACAGTATTCCATCACATATTGCTGGCCTTTACTTATATGACACTCGACTGAATGCATTTATTTAAGTAGTGTTTGAAATGCAAAAACACAATACCTGATATGCATTGTTTCGAGGAACAGTTTGGCTGAGTTTATTTATGCTAACTGGGTATTTCAGTCTATCACAGACAGATTTGTAGGCTTATGATGTTTATTTCATTTTGATAATAAAACCTTACCAGTAGAGCTGTTAGCAGTGTGTGTCAGGACGAAGCTCTGATTCTAGATCAGACAAAGTTGCCCTTTTGTTTTTCAAACACTGGAGAGGTAGTTATGGATCTGGGACATTTCACCTACTGTATGTTGTTCTTTGTCAGAACAGTTGCCAGGCTATAGCAGATCCTAGTTGTTTGTGTATCTAATAACTTGTACTGTATGTAATGTCGTCCTAATTGCCCCATGAATCTCCTGTTACAGGTTCAGGCGGGACCCCTCCCAGACTACAATGCACAGCCACACAATGACTCGGCCAAACAGGTAGAGCCTGCACAGACTGAAGCACAAGCCAAGGTGATTATCACAGAGCACAGTGGCAAAGAGTGAAACTGGGATTTTATCAGTCTCTCTGAATGAGACTACAGTCCTCGCCTGTGTGTGACATTAGAGCTACTCTGACATTTGCTCTGTGTTTGCTGCTATTCTCATTCACACTCATTTCCTGTACGCATGCACCTAAAGGTCTTCAGGAACTTGATTGTTCAATTTTTCAAGTTTCAACATTGAATGGTGTGCTGATAATAATCTCTTTCTTTCCAAAGGGAAATGGTTACCACACACAACATTCTTCCCCAGGGCCCCGTGGCCCTGCCGCCTCAATGGAGGCCCTGTCACCCTTCCTCAAGAAGAAAGCGCACATCCTGGAGGTCCTGCGCAAGATGGAGGAGACGGACCCTCTGAAGTTTCACCCGTCCACTACAAGCTTGTCTTTCTGCGACTACAGCCAGGTGTTGATGTCAACAGAGGCTGTGTTGGCCACCGCAGAGCCCATCCCACTCCAGTGCAAGTCCCACCACACACACTGTCACTGCTCCTGTTCTAACACTGACACACACCAACAGGTCAATGGTGATGGGGGGGTGAAGTGTGAGGCAGGGATCACAAGTTGTTTACACTGCAAAAAGAGCCCAGGAAGTCCTCCAAAGCCATGCAGCCATATCTGTAGTCCTTTGAAGGCCAACTCCTCCACTCAGAGCCATGTTCCTGCAGCTGCCATGAGCGAAGGTCACAATAAGACCAGAGCAGGAGAGTCTATACCCCCACCAACACAGTGCAACATTACTGAAGCCAACCAGCAACCTGCGAGCAGCTCCTCCCACTCTGTAGTCACAAAAACAGTCCACCAGAGCCTGGAAGCTGTGGGAGCGGGGCAGGCTGACTCTGAGAGTCCTCTAAAAGCTGGTGTGTCTGAGGAACTCACTGGTTTCTGTGCCTCCTCCCATCCGCCCATTTCTGTCAAAGAGAGTGCACAGACGTCCCAGCGTGACATGGCTACAAGTGATGGTGTTCATAATGGCTTGGCGCACTCTTCCAGCACCATGCTTAGTGACCCCCCAACCATCCTTGATGAAGACAGTGCAGACCAGGAGGATTCCTCTGTACGAGCCAGTGCATCTGTCAGCCCCAGCCCCTCCTGCCTCAGCGACGTCAAAACTGCTGCCATCAACTCCCCATCCAAACTGCTTAAGTTCCTGAAGATTCCCACAATTGGAGAGAAGTCCCAGGCTTCAACCTCAGCTGTCCGACTGAGCCCACAGCTTACACGCAACTCAAGGATCCCTTGTCGCACCAACAATTACGAGGTGTACCACTCTCCTGTCCCCACGCGCAGAGCCACCACCACAGAGAGGTGCAGGCAGCCCCCTCCCCCACCCTCCAGGTCTGAATCCTACCCTGCCACACACTCTGCACCGACCTCCCCTCCACAGCCTGAAGACACCTGCTCACCTCCTACTAAGGAAAAAAGCTACAACAGCCTTTCTGCACCAAAAACCAGTGCTGGCTCAAAGTTGGGGCCTCCCTCTGGTGCATCTTTGTGCCCACCCAAAGTTTCTCAAATGGTCCCTCATTATGAAAATGTCCTGGATATGTCCAACTCCAGAGAAGAGGAACGATCCCAGGGTCTTGAGAAAAGAAGCACTATTTCAACTCAAGCAAAGGCAAATGGTGGTGAGAGGAAGCTTGTTAAATCTTTACCAGAAAGTGTCCTAAATCCTTCTCCTGAGCGAAATCAGTCATCCTCATTGACTTCAGAATCTACATCAGATGATGAAGAAGATTCCGACAGCCCAGTGTGGGTTAATCATCACAGTCTGCCTAACTCAGCTGCCCTGAACAAAACGCAAAGCAAAGCAAACTACTCAAGAACCAGAGACAAACCAGAGACGGATGTAAGGGACGTCAGCGCATCAGGCTGCGAGGTCTCCCAGCCTCCACCACCCGTTCAAAAGAGTGACTCCTCATCCATCCCCAAGAGGCCTACTTCTGGGGCAGGGAGATCTCAAGCTGACTCCAGTCACCATGCTTTCAAGGACAGGCTGGCAGCGCTGGGCAAGCTGAGGAGCTCTGAGGATTTACAAGTCGGCCTCAGGCCTGTCAATCCGGCGAATGAGTCTACACACGGAGAGGAAAAGACCAAGACAGCAGAGAGGTCCACAGAGATCCATAAAGAGGAGCAGAGACATTCAAAATTCACAGACTCTTTGGATGGTAAACCCAAAAGTATCAACATTGGTTTGAAGTACCCGGGGTCATCTCAGCTGTATGAACAAACAGTAAAACTTCCGTCTTCTGGTCCAGCTGCAGTTAAACAAGAACTGTGTGTGGCCAAGCCAGAGGCCTCCAAGAGCAAAATTGGTTTGCCATCCCCCAACGCAGATGCTCCGCAGGTACTACGCAGCAACATTAAGTGTCCTGGCTCTCTGAATCTGGCTTACAATGTTAAAGCTAGTGCCGGAGCTCAGAGTAGTAACAGCCCCAATAAAATTCCCCCAAAGTCACCGTCTAAACCCCTCCCCTCTGTTCATAGAGGTGGGAAGCCATCAGAGGGCCCTCGGTACTCATCTAAATCAGAGGAGAGGACCAAGATCAGCGGGAAAGGGAAAAAGAATCCAATGTATGGAGACAGCCTTCCCCCTCCTCCTCCAAGACCACCAGTTTCTGAGGGGAAGAAGTCATTCCAGCCAGCTCCCAGTCTGCAATCTGCTATTGAGCAGAAAGTAATGAAAGGCATAGAGGAGAATGTGCTAAAGCTTCAGGAGCAGGACAAAGGAGGGCAGGGGAGTGAGGTAAAGCAGAAAGCCTCGAATGGAATTGCCAGCTGGTTTGGTCTGAAGAAGAGTAAACTGCCCGCTCTGAGCCGCAAGACCGAAGCAAGCAAAGCAAAGGATGAGAAGAAGGAGTGGAAGATAAACATCCCTTCAGTTGGCAGGGACTCTGTGAAGATGGCCACCAGGTGTAAAGAAGGCGTTGAAGGTCTGAATATCTCAACTCTGATGGAGAAGGCTGAGGGCCTGAGGCGAGCCCTGGAGGAGGAGAGGGCCTATGTGGAGAGGTCAGGCAGGGGCCACTCCTGTGAGGTGGTGATGGACCAAGCTCAGGGACAGCTGGCTGTCATGTACAGAGGAGCGCGCTCCGACAACTTCATGCAGCAGCTGCTTAACAGGTGAGGAGTCATGGCTGCCTAGTTATTTTCAAAATGCAGCTTTACAGGCCTAGTTTAACATTCTGGGAAGAGCAGTTTAGCTGCTTCCTCATATAGACAAAAGCTACTTTCAGACTGCCACCACTTTAAATAACTGTGGCAACATTTATGCTTGTTGTGCTAACCACTACAACCTCATGTTCATACCACTTTGAGTTGCCTCATAATCTAAGAAAAGAAATGCATGTCTGTTTTTATCATCAAAATGGCTGCAAACATCCATCAAAAAACAGTTTAAACAGTTTAAATGAGAGAGTTTGGAGGATATGTCTGCTGTAAGCGTAGGCCTAAACATCTGCTTTATTTTTATACTTTTGTATATATTATATATAATTCATATTTTCATATGAAATAACCAACAATGTTATGTTTATACAAAGTGTACATAAACAGCTGCCTACAGCTAGCTAGGTTAGCGTATTAGAGTTAGTTGTACTAACTTTTAAGGCTGCACTTGTTGACTTGTTAATAAACAGCCTGTGGGTCCATGGTAATAAAATACATAAAAGAACGGCCTATCATTCTTTGAAGGAACGCATGTTGCCCACCACCATTCATGCCAGAGCTTTAAACTGATGCTTAGAAAAGAAGGAGTTATAGCCTTTAAGTCAGATCCTAAAGATAATGTTATACAAGGTCTCATGTACAGTAATATCATAAGACCTTGAGCTTCTACCACATCAGACTTTAACTCAAAGTCTGAAAAATGACTGAGTTATAGCCTTTTTTATGTTGACTACTTTTTATGTTGAGAGTTCTAAGTTGCCTTTTGTGTTTGCTACATGCAGAGTGGATGGGAAGGAGATGATCAGCGTGCCGCAGCGCCGGCTCTCCTTTGACTGTAAGACCTCCAAGCCGGTGTTTGCTCAGCAGAGCAGCGTCATCAGTCACACCACCAGTAATGAAGATATGGAGAAGGTATCTTTATAGTTCCTAATCAGTGGTTCAAAGACTGGCATGAAGTAAAAATAGGCAGCCAGGACATAAAAACACAGAACTAGCTTTCATCAGATGAAACCCGTTTACACCCTTTGAAGTCTGAACCTGGCATCTGATTTGTTGGAGGGAAGATTTTTCTGCAGATTCATGGCTCCTTTTTGCTTCCTTCTTGTTTCTCGTGCAGGCTTCAGATAGAATCAGTACGATCACATCAGATGAAAACCTCGCAGATTCAGTTCACGCTCAGCACTTTGCAGGTAAGAGAAATCTGCTTGGAACATGTTCTCGAAGGTTTGTGAGCTCACTGAAGATCAAACCTTTTAGAGAGAAGACAGGCACAGAAAAATTGAGTAAACAAATAACAGTGCTAAAACTAAGCAAGAGAAGAAGAGCTATCAATAAAGACGTAAAAGAACAGCTGCTACGAGATCCCGGATGTCAAAGCAAGGACAATAATATACACTTCAGAGGTCAGTGTCAGAGCAAAGACTAAAGATTTTAACCTGTAGTGACCACAGCGGGTCCTGTCAGCTCTAAAAACAATCAGAGCAACATCCTGGTAGTTCACCCCGATAATAAAACCCCAACAAAACAGATTTTTACTGAGAAGGGTTTTGATAAACAGTTCAATAAAACCTTAAGCCAAACAAAGAAGCCATATATTCAGACTAATCTCAAGGATGACTGTTTAATTATCTTTTTTCAGCCGGCAGCTGAGCTAACGTTTTTTTACCCTTGAGAAGTCCAGGAAATAACATCATGCTTCATTCTAAAGTATAAGCCTGTGGAGTTTTTTTATTTTCAGTTTTGAATCTTTTTTTTTTCTTGCACACACAACCATTTCAAGGCCTTTTTAGACAAGAGCTCCTTTTTAATAATTATTTCTCCTTTTTCTAAACAAGGTTATATTTACATGTCAGAGTTTTGAAATGTATGTTGGCACATTAATACACTGAATAATACATGAAGTAGTGGTAGACAGTCTGTTCTTTTATCCTGAGCGAGGCTGATTTGGCACAAGTTCTGCTTTCAAGATTGCAACGTTAAATTAATAAACAGCTCAACTGTCTAAACTATTCTGTGGTTATCCCACTATTAATCCTGTAAAAGCAGTGTGTAATCATGTTTTCATAGCTCTGGAGTCAGATGAATAAAACTGCTGTGATTTCTGCTCATGCTGCAGCCTCTCCTCTCAGTCTGACACACACACACAAACACACACAGAAGACTGCAGAGAGGTGGCAGTGGAGATTGTGAACCCAGGATGGAGTAAAAGATAACACCTTCTTAATAAACTCTTATGAGTAAGAAGCCAGGAGGGTCCTGTTCAGACTTGGCACTAACATCTATCTTGGGTGATTCGACTGCAGCTGATTGAGGGCATTCACACCTGCCTGTAAAATTCATCACCCAATGCATGTTTGCCATTGGATGTCATTTACTTGCTCTGAATGCAGATACACACAGATAGAGCTGTCAGATTGGTGTGACAGCAGGACTGTTTCTGTAAAAATTACAATACATAAAGAAATCTGAAAATATTATTATTATTTCAGTCATTTGAGTACGTTTTTGTGAAGTTACTTCTTAGTAAACCTAATTATGTAACAGATAGGATATGGGAGAAATGTAGGAGAATACGATTAGTGACCTCTGAGCTCAATGTCAGAGGAAAAACTGAAGATTTGAGCCTGTAACAGTGAAACACAGTGTGCTGACAGCCGTCAGCTGTTTTACACAGCTTTACTGTGAACGTAACATCAGGTTGTGTTTATTAGGTGAATATAACTGAACATAACTCAGACTGTTGTTCTGTGATACATACAGCCTACAGTTGTAGCTTACAGTGACCACAAGTTCAATTAACTCCAAAAACACTCAGAACAAACATTAAGCCAAAGAGAAACTCGACATTCAGCTTCCTGGTTAATAAAATCCAGACAAAAACGTAATCTTTACTGAGCAGGATTCTAATTAAAAGTTCATTAAAACCTTTAGAAAAAAACAATCTCAAAACAAACCAAATAGCGTATCTTCAGAATATTTCCAATGATAGCTGTTTTATTATTTTTAATCAGCTGGCAGCTGAGCTGACATTTTTTTTGTCCAAGTACCTGCTGCTTGTGAGCCGTCCCGTCAGTTCAGCAGGAAATCCTATAGTGTGGCTCATGACGGATTCAGACTACCAAACTTACGCAGATAAAAGGGCTCTAGACTACCTTTGAAGGCGGTCTGAGTGAAAATGTTTTCAGTGCGCACTGAGGCCATTCCCACCTGTATTTAGCGCTGTCTGATTGCAATCTGATTGATCAGGATGGATTTTAGTGCCAGCTCTGAACAGGACCTAAGAGTGTTTTATTACAACACCAGGCTTAAGCATGAAGAAAAACATCCACCGCTGGATGGTTTTACACAGTCAAAGCATTCCTGTACAAGCTGTACAAGTTATCAGGGCTGCTGCTGAATTACAGCATTCCAAACTCATATGAGCACGCATCACATGTTCTTTGTGTTTCTGTACCTGAATGAAGAGATGAGGACTAATTATGTCATTAATATTTGCATGACCTAATGCAACCAGGTATGTCACATACCATGTGTCACCCAACAGACATTTAGAGGTAAGTAAATACATAGATGTATGGATAAATTCACAACCCAGAAGATAAAAAAGTAGTTTTGTTTTTGTTTTATTGTCAAAATGATAAATGACAGAAGCTGTTGATTTCAGTCGTTCATTATGAATCCCCTCCACTCGTTCTTCTTCAGGCTCTGGTGCTTCCACATACACCCTGGACAGTGGTATCGGTACATTCCCCCTTCCTGACTGCAGCAGTGGTGCCACAGGAAGGGGCCCGTCCAAGACGAGGGCTGGGGCCGAGCATCACTCCACTGACTCTCCGGGGAGGGCTGGAAGACGAGCCCGCACCCTGGACAGGGAGCTGCCATCACAGGAAGAGTGCTTCGCCTCACACAAACAACTGATTCCCAGCATTCAGTACTGCTCTGTACTGGAGGGCAGAAGCTCTGCCGGGGTCATTCATGAAGGTATCAGTATACGGACTGCCCCTTTTTTACACACTTACAGCTGCTGCTGATCTGGACTCAGAACTTTGAGACTTGAAAAAACCTGTGAAATTAAAAAGTCTAAATGCTAACATGAGCAAAATCTAAAACCAGCAGAGTAGATGCGAAGAGCTAAAACTAGCAAAGCAGTAGCTAAAAGCTTAAAAGTGCAAAAAAGAAGTTCAAGCTAAAATTAGCTGAACAGCAGCTAAAAGCTAAAAATGAAGCAAGTATGCTCACAAAAATTTTAAAGAGCACAAAGTTTTTCAAGGATTTGAAAAAATCACAATGCATTTCTATGAGAAAGAAAATGTGAATAATATTTTAAGTGTAAAAGTTACAAATTGCAAACCTCCTAGCTATAATGTCCTGAACTAGCTGAATGTGTTTATACTTGAATGGCTGAAACAGCTGAAACAATGCTGAATTAGTTCAAGACCAAAAATGTGATAAACGGGAAAACAACACTGTGATGCTGAGTCAGCATTCACTCTATTAGGTTAATTAAACACAAGTCCTTGTTTGCATTAAGTCAGCAGTTCTACTTGTGTTCACATTAGCCAGAGTTACAACTGTCATCCCTCCACGTGCAGACAAAGAGCCCCACGGAGCGAACATGTTTTCTCCTCGCACCAAGACCTGGACTTTCCCCAACCTGAAAACTCCTGCAGGACCAGCAGAGGTGTACCTGGCAGTGGAAGAGGAGGAGGAGGATGCTGTAGCTTTTGGATCACCGTTCAGAGGGGTACACACATTGAGACACAAGACTGAACCTAAGACCCTAAGAATAAAGCTCTTAGTCTGGTTTTGGTGCTCTGCTGCTCAACATAACGGCTCATAATAAGTCTTTTGTTGTAACCTGCAGTAGGTTTATATTATGAAGTACCACGTAACTCATTTCTTTCTAAAGGGTTTAAAAAATCTTTATATTTGAAACTATTTATACCTAAAATCAGACAAAATCTCATAATTGAAGAAATTTCTGAAAAACAACAGATAATTTGAGATTTTCAGAATATGCCAGGATTTTTATTCCACTTTTGTTTTATTACAAACTGGTTAATGACAACCTTAGATAAGATTAAAGGCCTAGCATGAAGGAATGCATATCGCCCGCTGCCTTTCATAACACTGTTTTAAATTCAGATTATCTTGTGTTGACAAATGACAGAGTTACAGCTGTTTTAGTCAAACCTTGAAAATCCCATTATGTGTGATATTGTGACATCTCGCATGATCTGTTTGAAGTATCGTTTGTGGATGACTCTCAGCTACTACCACACCAAATTGTAGCTCAATGTGTGTAAAAATCACTGAGTTACAGCCATTTTTGTGGCAGCTAAGGCTGATTCGCTGTGGCAGCCATCTTGAATTGGGTTGATTCCACAGGTAAATCAGGTGTAGAGGTACAGCTGAGAATTACTTCCTGAGAGTTTCATTGAAATCCGTCCTGTGGTTCATGAAATATTTTGCTAACGGTACAGACAAACACACACACACAGACATGGGCAAAAACATTATTGCTTTCGATGGCGGGTGACAAAAAGGAATGGGCCACTTAGTGTGACATACTTCTTTAAAACTGCATCCACATCTTAGATACTGTAAGAAGACAGAACCACTATCCTCCTTATCAGTTATTAATCATTATTAAAAATTCACAGATGAATGCTTTCTATAACACACTTTTTCTGCACCTGAAGGCATCACATAAATGACCTCAAATGTCTCCCATCCCTCAGAACATGAAGGCCGGCGGCCCCTCCTCCAGTCGGATGGTAGACCCAGGAAGCCTGCCCGTGCCCGCCCAGACGGGGCTGAGCCGCAGGGGCAAAATGCGAACCCCCAGCGTGCCCGAGATGAGCCGAGAGGCCGGGCTGGAGCTGCTCAGGGAGCGACCGGAGGAGGCGCTTTCCCCGAGCCGCCCCCAGGTCCTGGAGACCCCCGAGTCTCTGAGTGACTCTCTGTACGACAGCCTGTCGTCCTGCGGCAGCCAAGGATGATGCAGCTGAGGAGTGAGGGGACTGATGCTCCCATGGAGTCCGCCGGCTCGACTTTGCTGCTGCTGACTCCTCTGAGGGGGGGGGGGGACTGTGCTCTGTCGTGGGAGATAAAACTTTTATCTGGTGACAACTCCTCAGCTGTTGCAACTGGAAGGACGGATGGATCTCTTCTCCTCAGGATTTCTAAAACACATGAAGCCAAAAGCCACTCTAATAATATAGATTGTTCACTTTTTCACTGTCAGACCTAAGTGTGGACACTTGTGTTGAACTTGTGTACACAGAACTAGAAAACGCATGGCTAAGCTAACGATCAGCACAAGAGCTCGTCACTCCTGTTCGTTGTCGAGAACTGTTTTTATTTTTAATTTCTCATTCTGGTGGAAAGATTTTCATCAGGAAGCAGCAACCCATTTAGTAGATGAAGTACTGTACTGTATTAATTCATCCGTTCTGTTCAGGACATCAATTCACCATAGTGTTTTGAGGAGAAAAAAAAAGAAAAGAAAAGAATGTTCATGTCTGTGTTTCCTGATTGCTTAACTCATGCATCACCGTGTTAAACGTAAAAAAAAAATAATTGACCATGTTGATATTGTTTCACAGCCAAGAACATGTCTGTTTCTGGATCATAATGCATTTAAAAGGTAATATATACCAGCAATAATAACATAGATGAGAGAAATGACAACATTATTTGATGGACATGTATGTTTTTTAATTTATTTATTTTAAATGTACTTTTTAAAGAATCTTTCGGTGAAAATTGCAGTCGCCTTGCTTAAGTAGAATGCGTTCATATCCTGTTTCATCATCTCTGCTGTTTGTTTCCTTGCAAATAGAAACTCTATGTACCTACTGCCGTTTTTTTCAACTTTCTAATTAAAAGTTTTGATTTAACCTGTGTCTTTAGGCATTTTGTAGTTGTGAGTAGCTCTGTCTGCACCAGTCCTCACAGTGACTTAGGTAAAAGTTGTAGTTTTCTTGTTCTCCCTGTGATTATGCTGGTTTTCACTCTTTGTCCAATATGAATGTGTATTACAATATTTGGCCATTTTTAATTGGCTGAGAGCGTTGTTGGCACCTTCTGAATCATCTGGGATGTGCGGTTGTGGTCAGAAGTTTCCATCCACACATGAGCATGGAGGTCAGATTAATTTGGGGCTTTTAATGATTTATTTGAATCTTTATTTTCAGGTACAACATACAACTTTAAGGATATCTAAAAACAAGAACTTTGTGCACAAGTTTGAATTTATTGTGGATTTTCTCTCATCCACACAGGGTCAACTATATACATACATTCACCTTAATCTACTAAGAGTGGTACTGAAGGTCGTAGAATGTCTTTTAACTTGACAAGACCTATTAACTTGTTAGTGACCATGATTGACTGCAGCTGGGAGTTTGCTAAAACTCCTGCTAACTAAAGCGGATGTTCATTCTGTAGGCTTGTAAAAAAAAAAAGATTTCTTTGTAAAATACACGTTAAAATAGAAGCACTCAGAGTGCAAACCTCCACCAAGGCTACAGCATGATTAAAAAATAGTACAATCCCCCTTTGCTTCCCCCTCCCACTTTTCTGTTTCTAGAAGTCAAGTGAAGAGGCAGCTGGAGAGACTGAACTGGAACAAGGCTGCAGGTCCAGATGGTGTCAGCCCCAGAGTCCTGAAGGCCTGTGCAGAGCAGCTCTGTGGGATTCTGCAACACCTCTTCAACCTTAGCTTGACTCAAGAGAAGGTACC
>NC_051437.1:4633393-4637309 GCF_001649575.2 Kryptolebias marmoratus | reverse complement strand
GAGTGTCATCTCCTCTGCCATCATCTGTTGGGGCAGCAGCATCAGAGCCAGGGACCTAAAAAGGCTCAACAACCTGATAAAGAAAGCTGGTTCTGTTCTGGGGATGACTGTGGAACCTCTGGAGATGATGATGCAAAGAAGGATTTTGCATAAAATTAAGGAAATCATGGACAACCCTGACCATCCTCTTCATGAGACCGTCATCGGAAAACAGAGTTTCTTTAGTCAAAGGCTTCTTCAGATTAGTTGTAAAATGGACCGCTACAGGAGATCTTTCCTGCCCACAGCCATCACCATCTATAATAACTCCTTGATTTAAATGAGCTACGTCAACATTTAATTTCCCTTTGGGATTAATAAAGTATTTTTGAATTGAATTGAATTGAATAATCTGGATCAGCACCAAAATTTAATCCATTGTTTTCTGTAACAACCCGAACAATTCCTGAAAAGTTCATTCAAATCTGTTCTTTAGTTTATACCTGATGTTTGCTAACAGACAGACAGACAGACAAACCAATGAACACAACCATGATTAGAACTGAGCATACAGAAAATGAATAGATGAAGGTGAATGGATTAGAGAAGGAAAAGAAGGAAAAAAATTGTATTTTGTTGCACATGCTCTGTATGTTTTAGCAGCTTTGGATGCTTTAAAACCTGGACTTCCCTCGTGAAAAACAACATTCATCATACAGCAGCTGACAGATCCATTTGTTTTCTGTACCTGCTTACTCCTGGTGCTTATCTCCAGTGGTCATTAAGGGATAACGATCACATGGAATAAAGTTAGAATTTAGTCATTTTAACATGATTCAATAGAAGATGGTACCAGACACAATGTCATCTAAATAAATGTTATAATCACAAAAGCTGCTGAAATGTGGTCAGATTGAATCTTCTTCTTCACCTGATGTGAAGCTGACTTCTGTTTCTGTTCCTCTGGTCTTCATCTGCCTCTGAAGAACAGACTTTCAGTTTTCTTCTACCATTCTATCTGCATATTTCCCCTGTACAGTCATCCCATTTGAGGCCCAGCTGACTGAAAACAGCAGACATTTTTTCAAACTTCTTCCACGGTTTGTTTCACCTGACAGTTTTCCTGTGAGGACTGTGGTTTGTTTCAGCTGCAGCACTTCAACGAGGACTGAAAACACCTGAACGCACCTATAGACCTGTGAATATGTTTTACAAGCAAAACTACACTCCATTTTGCTGTCATTTTAAACACATTTGTTTCCTAAGTTAGGGTCAGGACTCCAGCTAGGATCATGAAGCACCAAAGATAGAGATCAAAGTAACTTTAAGAATAATTACCAGTAGCTTATTTTATGGTCATAGAAGCATAAAAACACAAATTATGTTGGATGAGAACTGTTTGTGTACAGCAGCAGTAAAGTCAGGGCTGAGCTAACATCTTTGTACAATTATACTTTTATCTTTAAAATTATTTGACTGAAGGATTTATTTTCCTCAATATCTGTCCTTTTAATTATCTGTTTTTTCAATGCGTCTTGTCAGGATGAACTTCATACAAGATATCCAAATATATATTTGTTTTACTTAAATACTGATCTGTTTTATTTCAACTTAAGAAAATGTTACATGTAGAAGTTTTTTTTGCCGTAGCAAATACAGGTTTTCCTCACCTTGACAGGCCTAACGATCAATGCGAAACAATTAAGGGTTATTTTTTTGTTTTCAACATTTTTATTGGTCATTGAAACGTCAACAATACAAATTTGTCCTCATTTTCCTTATGTGAACATAAAACATAAGAAAGACAATACAAAACAAAACAGAAGTTACACAAATAAACAAGAACATTCCCATGACCCACCCCCCTTTCCGTAGGACTTATATCTTATCACACCGAGGTTCAAATTTAATCCATTTCAAATAGAGTTACCAATATATTGCTGAAGGGGTTGCCAAGTTTTATTGAAACGCTTTAATTTATTTGCTAAAGAGAACCGAATTCTTCCAGCCACAACTTAACAGATGGAACCTCTGCCTTTTTCCAAAACATCACAACTTTTTGCTGTGATAAAAGCATTAAATAATAATTGTTATTGGCATTTATTAAATTGAGAGAGCTGAGCCGAAACTCCGAGTACAATCAGCAGTGGGTCCAGCCTCAGCTTTGTATGGAACAAATCTGACAAAATTTTGAATGTGCCAGACCAAAATGGGGTTCATTTTGTACACAAAAAGTAAGAATGGAGAAGTGTGGCTTCTTCAATATGGCATTTGTCACACAGTGGGGATGTGTTAGGGAAAATTTGATGTAACTTCGCCTTACAGTAATGAAGCCTGTGTATGATTTTAAATTGAATAAGACAGTGTCTAGAAATAGCAGAGCAGAGCATTACTTACATTCATTACTTATCTCCATTCCCAATTCCTGCTCCCAGCCTGTTCTAAGGCCCTGCATGGACGGCGAGGATCTGGATAGTAACACATTGTAAATCTGGGAGATTAGATGTCCTTCCCCACCACCCAACTTAAAGAGTTTTTCAAATTCATTAGGTATTATATTCTCTAAAGTGTGCATATGTTTTTTAACATATGCCCTGACCTGTAGGTGTCTAAAATGATTGTGTTTATGGAGCCCAAATTTGGCCTGAAGTTGAGAGAAAGAGGCAAAATTACCATCCACCAACAAATCACCAACAGTCCTGACCCCCAAATCTTTCCATTGTGTATAACCTGAATCTAAAGTGGAAGGGACAAATGACGGATTTTTTGCTATTGGTAATAAGGTAGACATAGACTCAATACAGAATTGGGATTTTATCTATTTCCAAATACGTATAGTACTGTGAATGATGCAGTTATTGTTGTATGCAGTGGTATCTATACTTGTTGGTGACAAGATAATAAGAGCACCAATTTCATGAGGGCTGCAGTCTTCCTTTTCCATTGCAACCCACTTGGGTTGTGTAAAATTATGATCTAGCCATATTATCATAATGCGAAGAGCACAAGAGTAACAGTAAAATGAAAAATTTGGGAGGGCCAGACCGCCCTCCAATTTTGCCTTTCAGAGGTGAGCTTTGTTAATTTGGTGCGTTTTATAGTCTCATAGAAATGGAATAATTATAGAATCAAGTTTCTTAAAAAAATTCTTAGGTAAAAACAGGGGAATATTTTGAAACAGATAAAGGATCTGAGGGAGAAAAACCATTTTTATTGCATTAATTCTTCCCACCAGGGAAATGGGAAGGAATCTCCAAAACTGAATGCTATTTTGTAGTTTTACCATAAGGGGGGAGAAATTAGCTTCATAAAGTGAGTTAAAATCTCTAGTAATCTCTATGCCAAGGTAGATGAACCTATTACTAGCAATTTTAAAGGGCAAATTTTCCAAGATTATGAAGTCTTTGAGCTTAATTGGCATCAGTTCACTCTTAGACCAGTTGATCCTATATTTTTATTTTTAACATTACAAACTGTGATGTCTCACAACAATCATCTGTGTTATTTTGCTTTACAGAAGATGGCAACCCCAGTGCAGATGATACAGGTGGACATTGTGCTGACTATGTTCATTCCTTTAACCACATTAAGTGAAAAATACCCCACTCCTTTGTGCAACTTCTATCAAATACTGATTTTTAGGTTTTAGAAATTACATAATAGAGTCCAGAAACGTCAACGTTTTCCCACACCACGTCCAGACCTGAAACATACTCAAAATAAATTCTTAAAAACTGCCCCCTAAAAGCTATTTCTTTGTTGTTTTGCCAGAATAGAGTTAATAAAATATCAGAAGTGAAAAAGCTCCCCTTATGTACTGAATTATAAAGAACTTTGGTCAACTTTCTTATTGTTGTTGTTATATATATATATATATATATATATATATATATATATATATATATATATATATATATATATATATATAAATGACTCA
>NC_051437.1:4627829-4631750 GCF_001649575.2 Kryptolebias marmoratus | reverse complement strand
CAGTCCAGAAATGTGCAGTTCTAGGCACAGCCAAGATACTGCGCAGAACCCTCAAGCTCCCAGGCCTCTGGTAGAGGACCCGAGCTCAG
This sequence comes from Kryptolebias marmoratus, assembly GCF_001649575.2. Taxonomy (NCBI): domain Eukaryota; kingdom Metazoa; phylum Chordata; class Actinopteri; order Cyprinodontiformes; family Rivulidae; genus Kryptolebias; species Kryptolebias marmoratus. Next base: position 4,631,661 of record NC_051437.1, on the reverse strand, counting down.
AGGATGAAACAAAGACCACCCGCGGAGGGTGAGAAGGGAATTTTTTATAAATTAACACACACACTTATAGTAGGAAAGTTAGAGGAGCTCAGTTTGTGCTGAATTATAATGTAGATATTTAATTAATTCTTGAATTATACAGCAACTTGGCTGATTCCCCCACTGGAGCATTGAGTGGAAAAAAAACAGTCTTTGTTTAAATATGTTGTAAATGTAATACATTTATTAGAGCAAATGTATCAAATTAGTAGTTTCAGTTTAACACCAACAAAAAAAGTCTTCACAGTATACACGTTTAAAACAATGCAAGGATGATAAACTGTTGGGTTCATGTCATGTTGTTCGGCAAATTGATACTCAGACAAGAGATTTTAGGAAAATTTACAAAAGGAGTGGTCCAAATAAGTTGCCCATCTTTGTTATCCAAATTGGGGAGACAAATAAACAGATGGCTCAGTCTCCCACATCACCGTGTCCAAAGTCTAAAAGCAGTCCACTAGATGACTCTGTCCATCTGGAGGAGTTCAGTGTCAAGAATCTGACAGGCTCTCAGAGCTACCACACCTAACATTTCTTACTCAAAATGAGATCTGAAAGAACAAAAACAACAAAAGAAGGAAATCGCAAAAGGAGGAGGTTTTGTCTAGATTATGGGAAACTTCTAGTGACACTCCACTAAAGAGCACTGAGAGAAATTATAAATACACAAATCAAAAGAATGAATCAAAATAAAACCAGCTAAAATGAGTGTTTAGAACGAGCCTATTGTTTCTTTAACTTATGGCACTAAATAACAGTAATATAAACATCTTCATTAAGCACTGCTCAGCTTTCAGCCAACACTCCCCCATACAGGCCAAGCATGAGAACTGCAGTGTTGTCAATTCTCCAAAGCCAATATGGGACCAGCGTCACTGTACCACAAACTTACATTCAGCCCCGTGAAGGTTCAAAAAGATTTCAAAAGGAAAAACAAAACAAAAACCATAAGACAACATAATAGTTAGATTTTAAAAAAAGAAAATGAAGACCAAGTGAAAAGCACCAAATGCAATGCAAGTTGTGCCTTTTCTTTTATTTTCTGCTACTTCAATGCCTTTTACTTCTTTTCCTTCTTCTTGTCCTAAAACAAAAACAAAGAAAAACTCATTAGTTTCATGACATTAAATTATATTTATTTAAAATTTTGTGGTGCAAAATAGTCCTAATTCCGTTGAAAAAAAACTTACACAACTTTCAAAAAATATTTTTTGTTACACAGTGTAATAGTTGTCAAAAGATAGCTTTGAGCAAAACTATCATAGATTTACAGTAATATAACTAAACCTAAAAATGATGCAACATGGTTTTAATTGCTTCGATTTTAAAACATGAATACTTAAACTACAGCTGCCTTAATAATACTACAGACAGAAACAACGATTATATAAGAGTAACAACACAATAAAGTCATGTAGTTGTCTATAATTACAATATTTTAATGCTGATTCATAGATGGGGATAAAAAAAAAAAGTCAGACAAGTTGAGTTACTCTGGTTAAAGTAAATCTAATTGTGGACTCTGAACTGATTTTAAATTATTTGTCATCAGATGTTAATGTTTGATTTAGACTAGTACTTTGGGGTCAAAGTTGGAGTCTTAATTTCATCACAGGTACAGTTTCAGTGTCAGCAGGTTTGTTGAATGGATCCACACAGACTGCAGCCTTAAAAATATGAAATAACTACATTTATTTACAGTAAGTGCAGAATATTATTTCTTCTCTGCTCTTCTGCTTTTTAAAGTAGCGTTTGGAGCCAGACAAGCTAATGTTAGCTGATTAAATTGCCAGGCTCCAGGTTGTTTATTTCACCATGCGACTGTAACACTTGAGGCTTGCATCCAAATGTTTGCTTTTTAAGCAGCATTACCTTAAACAGACTGGTTTGTGTTGCTCCTACGGTAGTTAAGCCATGACTAACTTTTTGAACTTGCTGCACACAGATGGGATTACATCTGCAGCAGAGTTTTTTTTAAGGACGATATTCAAAGTAATACTATTGCTATTTTTAGACCCGCTAATATACCTTATAACCGTATTACCATCTGCCTGTACTTTTGTCCTTTTATAGGGTTTACAGTCCATGCAAACTACCACCAGACAATCATTTGAATAATACAGACTGAAAGTGTCAGTACCTTGTCATTCATGGCGAGGATGATCATCAGTTTCCTGAAGATAGTGATGAAATCAAGGAACAAGTCCACACAGTGCCTTAAAAACAAAACAGACCTTTAATGTGCTTACACAAACTGATGGCTCAACATGATGTATTTGCATGTTTTTGGCTGAGAGAAGGCCGGGCTAAAGCTTGTTAACAGCAGATGCAAATTCTTACCACACGTAGTCCTTATCTCCGTTCTCTGCTTTCTCGATGATCAGCTGGGTGTCGAAGAGCACAAAGCCGCACATAATGAGCAGCCCCAGGTACATGTGGACCTATCACAGAAGAACAGATTTAATAAGCACACACGCACATTTGACAGGACATAAAATAAACAAAGCCACATTCATGGGACAACCCAGGATTTCTTTACTGTGCAGCTGATTTAATTTTCTAAGAACAAAAATCTGCAAGTTGTTGAAGAAACCTGCTGCACAGTTATTAGAGGTTGTTAGTAACATTCACTCTTTGCCCCTTTTTCCTCTTCTTTTCATCAGTTTAAGAGCTCTTCTTCTTTACTCAGTAATCATCTCGTTCCACATCCACAAAATAAGTCAATTAAATAAAAGTAACAAGAAGCTTTGGTTCTGTTGGGCTGCTTTCCATAATCAGACAGAAACCTTGTTCTGTGTTACAACCTCAGCTTACAGGTTCTGTTCCTGAGCAAAGACTGAATTCATACAGACTATGGACCCAAGGCAAAGGTCTGCTGCTGGGGTCAACAATAAGCACAAAGTCTGCAGAAAAACTATATCCACAAACAACTTTTTACCAACTTCTGTCGACACATAATTGACTAAAAAGAATAAAGTGTAATGACTGAAGTCAAAGCTAACGTTCACTTATCACTTCATCCTACTCTTCAACAGGAACACACGTCAGCAGAACAGAGACAAGAGTTTGTAGAAAACTTTGTAACAATGAGTGGAACTATAGAAAAATAAAAACAATAAAACTATGTCTGTTTTAGGAGAAGCTTTGTCAGAAAATAATTACAGGATCAGTTCAGCTGAAAGCTGTCCTGTGACAAAAATAAGGCACAACACCATCCTCCTCCTCCTCCTCCTCATCATCATCTTCAGTCAATAAAACAACAATTACAATATAATAGTTTCACACTTTATGTCCCAACTATGAAAAACCGTGTGATTTTAAAGAGTTTTAACAAAATTAAGGTCTGCTTTTTTACTCTCACATGAAACACACATGAACTTTATTTCCTAAAAACACTGAACAGATTTTATAATTTACTGTATTTTCCGGTCTATAAGGCGCTCTTAAAAGCCTTCAATTTTTTCAAAAAATGACAGTGCACCTTATAATCCGGAGCGCCTTATATATACTTCTGATTAAAATCTTAAGACCAGTCAAAAAATTGCAACAATTTGCATTTTGCACTATTGGATCTTAAGAAGGTTCTAAGTAGAGTTCACAATGTTAAAGGAAAAAATCAGTGCAAGAGACAAAAACTTTTGAGCGGGGAATTAATTGAAAACTGCATTTACACTCAAACATGATTTTTTCAGCTGATCAAAAGTTTAAGACCATAGTCTTTAAAAGCCAAAAGCTGTGCAAAAATCTGGATTCCATGTCATTTTCTGTCAAGTCTTTACACTGTCAAGACCTC
>NC_051437.1:4612180-4626752 GCF_001649575.2 Kryptolebias marmoratus | reverse complement strand
AATCATGTTTGAGTGTAAATGCAGTTTTCAATTAATTCCCCGCTCAAAAGTTTGTGTCTCTTACGCTGATTTTTTCCTTTAACATTGTGAAGCTCTACTTAGAACCTTCTTAAGATCCAATAGTGCAAAATGCAAATTCTTGCAATTTTTTGACTGGTCTTAAGATTTTGATCAGGAGTGTATGTAAGAAGTCGTAATGTTTTAGTGCGACTTTGGTAAACTACAAAGCTGAACCGCTTGCAGCGTTAAGGCTTAGTTATATTCGAGCAGGGCTCCGTGCACAGCGAGCGGACCCGAGCGCGCAGTGTAGGCGTTTATACTTGACGCTTACGTTGGTGCAGTACCCTTCTGTGAGTTTTGAACTGTTTGATTATCTTTGTGATCTCTCATAGAAGGATCATATAAATGCTAATACAGGTGAACCAGCTCCACTAGAGCACCAAAATTGTCCATTTTGAATGGAGCACAGCGCACGCGGTCCATGCGAAGTTACAAAAATTGGGAGGTGCACGACCATGCGCCTTATAGTCTGGTGAGCTTTATATATGACAAAAGTTCAAAAATGGACCATTCATTGACAGTGCGTCTTATAATCCAGTGCGCCCTACAGTGCAGAAAAGTTTTGAGAACCTTAATAAAATGTTAAATGTGAACTGAAACAGTTTTGGCTGAATCCACCATATAATAAAACACGTTTTAAGTGAAAATGTGTGATTACTTCATAAAGCATGTACTTCAAAAAATAAAAAACATAAAAACAGAATCTGGGAAAAATAAAACTGGTTTCGTAGGGCCTTACGTATGTGTTTGACTGAAAATAAAACTGTGCACCTTTCAGGACTGTTATATGACTGAAAAGGGTATGTAGTTGTAAAAGTCTTAGATTCCCCTCGTTACCTTGAACAGCATCAGGGATCCAAAGAACATGTTCATCAGAGACATCAGGAACAGGATGGAAAGGCCAGACATCAGAGTGCCTGACAGGAAAAGAAAAGGTTAAGTATAAATTAATGCTGCTCCATCTTTACTGCTGCTTATGCCAAATGCCTTTCACGTATGAACAGATAATGTGTTACAACACTAATGAGCTTCTTTACCTCCAAGGAACAGGTAGCTCCTGCGTTTTGCATAAAGGGCGCTGAGTGTGAAGCAAATGAAAATCACAGAGGTACCCAAGAAGGCTGTGACGATGATGCTTGGGGAGAACAGACCATGTTAGTACGAGCTGACCAGTTCAGGTGGTAAATAGAGTTCCAGTATTTCACAGATGCAATGTTTAACTTGTACTCAGTACAGTACGCAGCTAGAAGACATTTATCACAAATTAATCTTTTACATACCTTGGGTTGATAGCAATGACAAAGTCCAGCGTGGGGCCGAGGCCGACACCTGGAGAAGCAGAGCAAAGAGCAAACACTGCCTTGAACTCTTGCATAATTACAGACTGACTGCTCAGAGCTCTAAACATGGAAAGTAACACATTTTAATTTGAAAACATGCCCACAGCCTCATCAGCTTACCTGTGAGGAAGGCAAATGCTGCGAGGATGGCCAGCCTCTTCTTCTCCGTCTCAGGGTTGTGAGGTGTCATGGCGAGCCAGAACATCATTCCCAGAGACCCGAGCACAGACAGCATCCCACCCTGTGAGGAAGGGCACAGGGAAACATACAGAAGGCACCGTTGGTTGTTGTTTGGTACTGTCATGGTAATTTTTCACAGTAGCTCGTTAAATATCACAGAAGGAACAAAACAGAAAGAGTAAAATAAAAAGAACATCTGGAGAGGAAGAGGAGCTAGCCTCACGTCTTACAATGACACAAGCAAATTAGATGTGTATTTTTACCTGTGCAACATGTATTAGCTCATATCTAACAGAAGAATACTAATATATATCAAAATATTAACCTTTCATTGACTGTAAATTCCTTAAATAGAAACGTAGATTTGGTGGGAAACTATGAATTTAATGTCAGGGCAACATGTGACCCATTCAGCTCAGTTTCATCACAAGAACAGACTGTTTAGTTTTTATCTGCTGCCCAATTTATCCCACTCAGAAACCTACGCCTACTCAGAATGTTATAGACAAATAAATGGATTTCTGCACACAGGCTAAAAGCCTTAGAAAGTCATATTCAATTGGATTAACAAGCGGAAGGCATTTTTTGCATTTTGATAAAGGGCATCATTTGCACTGACACAAAAGATGTCCAGGTAGACCATTGTATTTTGTTATCACCTGAATGAGGCGTGTGGCAACATGAATGTAGGAGCCAGCTGCAGCCACGAACATACAGACAGCCAGGCTGGAGTACACATTCTTCAAATGCACCTGGGTGGAATGAGATCTGAGAAGAAGATTACAAAGACTGTGAGAGACGAACACAAGAGTTACAGCAAAAAACGTTCTTCATCTAATCTGAAAGCTTACGTACATCTGGGAGAACCTAAAGAGAGCATCAATGTTGATGTTGCGGTCAAACACGTTCATGATGAAACCAGGAACTGTGACTTGAAGAACCTGAAGTCAGTTTTAATCCACTGTCTCCTTTGAACAGAAAGGTAAATAAAATTACTGCTCCGTTTTAGTGATTACAAGGAGGACTAGTGTACCGTCATATCTCTTTAGATGGAAAAGTTTACACGTTCGTACAAATAGATAGTACAATTAAAGATAATACGTCCTGAAAACAGCTTACAAGCAAACATGTGGCAATTACATTTCACCCTTCCTTTTTTAACTCTGTAGAGAAAACAATTGCATCGCAGTTCAGATAAGCAACATATCTCCCCTGAATTAACCCTTAATATTTGACTTTAGCCTGCAGACTGAAGACATGAATAAAATTGTGTTAAACCAAGTCAATTTGTGAGTTAGACTTCTCAACCTGATCCTGGGCTGTCAGGTAAGCTGACACATTTGTAGAGATTTGAACTTTACAAACATTGTTTTCAAAAAAATGTGAAAAAACAAACAAACAAAAAAATTCCCTGCTACATCAGCCCACTCTTCATGTTGCTTATTTCCATGTAGATTCATCAAAGTCAGTGCTAAATTATCTTTAAATTAAGTAAATCACATTTCCCCCACATTATATCTAGAGTTTAGATATTTGAGTAGGTTAAAGTGCACAAATGTGTCTGTGCCTGAACAACAATAATCTTAGCTCTACTGTAATAAACAGAATTTATTAAATATAATGTTTGTTTCTGCACTTTGTCATATTTTATACCCAACGGTGTAAGGTCAATTATTTATTTTTCATGTAATGAAACAGGTATTGGTCATTTTCCAAAATCCACCTAATTGTAACCCTGTAGCTCAAACAACCAAAAGGTTATTTTTTTAAATAAGTCACTTCCTTACACGGAATAGGAGCTTAGATTTGCACTGAATTAATCTGAAAATTGGAAACACTGTGTGGTTTGATGATTAACAACATTAAACAACAACTCAACTCGAAATGTCAAGGGTTGACTAGCACACACAGCAGCCATAACAAGCTAAAAGCTGTTCTGATCTTATCTTTTTGGGCCAACATTAAAACTTAGTCAACAGGTTAAATGAAATACCCGTTTCATCAATAACTACAAAAAGAAAAATCCCAACAAGACAAAAGCATTAAATGGTAAAAATCTGCGTTACGACCAGCTAATGTTTCCACCCCGTCAGCGTTAATAACGGGCAGCTTTAGCCTAGCGAGCTAACAGCGCAAGCCTGTCAACACAATTCGGCGTCTTGGGTATTATTCAGCGAAAAATGTTCTTAAAACGATATTTACCGATAGGAAAGTGAACCGAAACAAAAGCAATGTACCAGCACAATAACCTACCTTCGTGCGTCGGGAGATTTTCGTCTGAGTTCTCTGTTTCACGGCTACAGATTTTAACAAACCAGTACGTGTCAGTCAGCTCGAGCCTGCTGATGTCACCATGGAAACGCCCAGAAAGACTCAGCCTGTTTCAGAGAAGAGGTCGGAGTTTACACTGATTTTATACGTTCCTGTTGGAATAAACAGACAGATTTATTCATCGTGTTATTTCTGTGTTTTGAACCAAACGTGCAGTTCTTTGCAGAGAGCTCCTGGTTGTCGAATAGCCGTTTCGATAAGACGCCGCTCCTGTTGTGTCACTTAGTAACGAACACCTAAAATGGCCGTCTTTGTGTGAAGCAGCGGCCCGGTGCGAAATTAAAATAAAACGACGTCTGCAGCTGGAGCTTTGTACCTTCGACGTTTAACTTTCACGAAATGAATGTTATGAAACGCACAATTAATCATGTTCTTAATCATTTCAGTCCTTATAAATAGAAAACCTTAGTTATAAATAGGAGCGAAGACCAGTGGAGGTTTCAGTTTCATTATGTCGTTTTGTCCCACAGCAGACATGTTATATTCATTTATTTTGTTATAAAAACAATATAACGACGTGTTATCGTAGTGTAGAAATTTTCTTTTAACGCACCTATTACAACTGAGTCTCAGGTACTGTTTTATAAGTAATCTAAACGCAATAATTTTGCCAAAATTTAAAGATTAGATTACACAAAAAGGCCAGAGTCACATTCATGTATAAAGAAGACATGGGATGAAATTCAATCAACACAGATGAAATAATCTAAATATATATTTTTAAAACTGCACAAAAAAGGGACGTGTTTCTAAATGTCAGTGAGAATAAAACACACTCAAAGGTTTGTAAAATATACCCAAATTTTATTTCAGAATGAAAATTGGTAGCACCTTTTAGAGTTTTGGTCAGAACTGATACACAAAATGAGTTTCTGATTTCACTTTTTCAGCGATACTTGCAAAAACATTTGTGGCTTAAACAAATACTTTTGGTCATTACAACTCATCAACATGCAACGGACACAAACCTCGTAAAAAACATCCTACCAAGGAAACAAACCCCCACAAAATAGGATATACTAAAAGGAAAAAGAAAAGAAAAGAAGAAAAAAAATGCGTACTCTTGCGTGACCGCATCCCAGATTTTGATTTGTTTGTCATTTTGATTTACTGTAGCTGTGCAGGTTTGTGAATTGTCCATTAGCACTGACAGCAAAATGTTCCACATAGGCACAGATAAACACAAGGCCAGCCTCAATGTAGGCAAAATGGATCACAATATAAAATGTTAAGAAATACTGGACAGATACAAGATTGTAGCCAATAAATAGAACAAAAACACTTACACAAGGTAAAAAATATCAAATTTGATAGTTTCAAGTGTTGAACTGTAAGTACCACAGCCTCTGGCATCACCCTTGATTTTGACAGTGTTTGTTTTTTTTATTTTACTAATATTTCAGAGGGTGTAGGCCCACAAATCTCTGTTCAGGCAGAACAGTATCCTCTGTCCCAAATTCAAAAGGCACAGTTTTTACTTTCAGCACTGTCAATATCAAACAAGTGCAAGTTGTCATACAGAAACAAGAACATACTAACAAATCTTTTTTTTTTTTCCTTACTTATGTCTGAAAACTGAAAATATTTATGGTCATCCTATGTGCCATCAAATCCAGTGTTTCTATTTACAAAGGACCATTTAAGCCAAATCTTTGCCCTGTTTACCCAACCTGTATCCAAAGATATCAATCTAAATACCAATATTGCATGTTTTATAGTTTATATCACAAATACGTAACACGCACTTGATGCTCACGTACAGGTACTTAAAAAGTCTACAGTAATGTTATCGTCTGCCATTATTATTATCCTCAACTGCCTGCTTTAGAGGTACTATCCATATTTTACGAAAAGTGGGTTGCATAGAAGAACCACGTTCACTATTTAAAAATAGATTTCTTTATAAAAAAGAACTCACTAAATGTATAAAATCTGGTGAAAATTAAAACTTAATTTTCTTCTGTTGCTCCTTAAAAAGGCACAGTAACAAAACGAACAATATCCAAAAGTCAAGTGAGGGCAGGCAGGCGTCTGCTTTGGCAAAAGATCCACTTTCATTATCATACTGACTGGAATGATGGGACTGCTTTGGTTTTCATTTCCCACTTTTTATTGTAGTGCTTAAAAAAGTGGAGGTCATTATTGTCAACAATGAGGTCTATCAGAAAGGCCTCATTATGTGACCTTAGTGTTACAGCTGAGCCAAAGAGACTAAGCTTGGAAATTTACCCAACTGCAGGCTAAGATAATTTTCTGAAGGATGGATTTTGTGCAGAAGGCTTAAACTGTCTGAAAAACGCCTATCCTAAGAAAATGTGGATCTGGTGTCACTGAAAGAAAACGGCACTCTGACAGGAGCTAATGTCCGCGTAGCTCGTCCAGCCGGGTGTAGACGTTGTCAGCTTTACTGAGCTCCTCAAAGACAGGCAGGAGGTGGAGCAGCTCAGCGTCGTCCACGTCATCAAACCACGACACCACGGGAACCTGAACAGTTCAAACACAAACAAACAAAAAGTGACATTTTAATGACGAGGGAGGCAGAAACAATGCTGAGTTAAAGGCCTAGTGTTCGTTGAAAGAATGCATATCACCCGCAGCCAGAGGTTTACACTAAAATCAACTTGTGTTAAGAAAATATGTTGGGGATCAGTCTCAGCTACTACCACACTACATTTCAAGTCTTTATCTTTAGGAGTTATCACTATTTTAGTGGTTTTTTAAAATTGGCTGGCTCTGGCGGCCATCTTGAACTATGTTTACACCAAAGGTTAATTACACTCTGCAAGTTTCATTAAAATTTGTCCACTGATTTATGAGGTATTTTCGTAACAAAAACAGGCAAAAAAAACATTATCACCTGCCTTCCCCTTTTAGCAGGGCGCGAGTCAACGTGCAGAATTGGTTTATCTACATTAAGAATAAGAACTGAATAATAAGACAAAATTACTCACAAGGCTTAACCAATACAATCCAATTGTTTTCCTTTTTATGCTTTAAAGTATTATTGTTTTGACAATAATATAGGAATACAAAAATAAAATGTGAAATAAAGAAATACCAAGCCAAAATCATTTCCTGAACTTATAACCATTTTGTAAAAACACTCTCCGTTAGCAGAACTTTTTCACCTGTCTTGTTTTAACTTTTTGGACAATAAGAACTTACTCTTACTGGGATCACCTTCTAAATTTCCCTAGCTTACTGGATCAGACACACTAAAGAAACCGGCTGAAACTCACAGCATTGTTTGGGTGGAAGATGTAGGAGGCAGGAGAGTTATCCAAGATGAGGGTTTTGTGGAGCTCTCTCCCCAGACGGCTCAGATCTTTCACGTAGCAACCTTGGTGGAAAACACAGGACTCCCGGAAAAGCCGGGTCCGGAACACGCCGCCCTGATCCAGCAGGTCTGTCACAGGGTCTGCGTACTGATGGGAGATTGGGGAGCAGGGGAAGGGGTGTGCAAGGAGAGGCTAATGAAGCACTTTCTATACCTGCTGAATATTTATTTAACAGAATGTCACTAGGTGTGTTTTTCTGCTGCTTTAGATTTTGATTTATTCCAGGCTTCCTCTTCCCTACAGAGTATCGTACTCAGTAACGTGCATCTAACATAAATTCAAAGACCACAATCAGCCTGGCGCTCAAAGCTTTATTGTCAGAATACCGGTTTGTGCTATTTCAGCTATTCGTATATCAAAACATTCAGCTCATCCAGGAGATGGCTGCTTTTTCTTTTTTAAACTTTGCAAAATGATAAACTTTATTCATATATAATTTCCTCATAGAAATACATTAAAATCTCTGAAATTTCTGCAAGAACATTGTCTGCTTTGAAATCTGCTTACTTACTTTATTTTTGTCTTCTTCTGCCACTTTTAGCTTTTGTTCTACTACTTTCAGCTAGCATTCTGCTACTTTAGCTTTTATCTAGCTTTTTGCTACTTTAGCTTTTAGATAATGCTCATGTTCTTTTTGCTTTAACAATTCAGCTCCTTCTGAAAATTTCAGTGCTCCACATTCATACCGGATTTTAGCAGAAACTACATTTTTTTCTAATTATCTCTGGATTTTAGGGGTGGGAGTTTTTAGGCACCTCATGACTCAATGCAATTATAAAACACTTATTTTGATGATCCTGAAACTTAAATAACTATGGCTCATTTTGCATAGATAAACACTGCTTTATAGTTTTTCAAAGTGCACAACAACAGCTGTCAAAAAAGCCTATTATCACAGGCTGCTGACCAACAATTAGCACAGACGTTAACACTGGAAATGCCACAGAAAATGAACATAATTAGCATCAAGTTTACAACTAGAAATGTTTACACAAATGAAATGTTTAAAAGTCATTACTAAAGACAAGCACGTTATGATAACTTCAACTTTTACATAGACATAATCTTAGGGGTTCAATGAAGACTGAAAAGGTGTGAAAACACTGCTTTACTGTGACATGTTTCTATTAGAGGAAGTCACAACTACTCGGACAAGCAGCGCCACACAGCAACTATTCTGCTGACGCTCTTTAAGTGGCGGCACAAATAACCCTAACAAAATTCATTTTTGACATTTGAAAACGGATTCAGAATCTTGCATATGTCTGTGATGTGTTGTGTCTAAAAATAGACTTTACCGCCCACCTGTACTAGTTATGCAACCTTGGTTTTAAGAAAAGAACTATCTGGTGTAATTAAAAGCTGGACGGGTGTCTAATGAGGTGACTAACAGCTTGTCAATTACATTAAAAAGAAACTACAAGACAAACGAAAGCAGAATGAAAAATCTGATGGATCAAACTTTTCATGACACAGGCTGAATAAACATGAAAATCCAATACAGGAGCTGTTTCAGTACCTTAGCAAGACTGGCTGTAAACAAAACACATTCAAACATTTCTCCCATTCTCTGCAGGAACTCATCCACGTACGGCCTCTTCAGTACATACACCTAAAAAACAGACAGGTCGTCAATAAGCACCAAAGGCAACACTGTTTCACTTACACGCAGCAGAGTTTTCAGTTCTAAAAGTTAGCTGCTTGTGGCCACTTCCTGAAACAAGTAATCAAGAATAGGCCGTGCTAGCGTTAACCAGCCTATCCTGGATTACTTGAACCAGGCTCAGGCCCTCAGGGGATTCCTTATGATCACATGGGGTCCCAGGAATCACATTTCTGAACTAATTACATTTCCACATGTCCAGCAGGGAGACACTTTACACCAAAGTGGTTCAAAGATCCAATACAGGACCATTCAAGTGGACTTTTTTTCTTTTTTTTTTTTTTTACAAAGGCAGAGGTGAAACAGACATTTTATTTAATGTGAGTCTTCTCCTTCCTGATGCACCCACTTCCATTTGGCAGGTTTCCATTCAGCGTCTGACCAGTAGAGGGATCTGCGTGCCCATTTTTGAAAACTTGGACAATTGGCTACAAGTACCCACTCCTTTTTCAGATCAACAGCTGCTGCAAAAACATCAACGTACACACACAACCCTCTCCTGCTCGCAGCAAACATTGTAGTTTACCTGGTGTGTGGTCCCCTCGATCTCCACCGGTACGATGAAGTCGGCATTGTTAATAGGCTGTAGGGGGAAAACAGGGGGAGACGGTTGGAGCTACGCTGTGTACATTCACATGGCGTTACATAACAAGTGAGTAGCAAGAAGCGCTCCTCAGCCCTGTCATAAATCACAGTGCACAGCCTCCACCAATGGAACAGAGTTCACCTAAAGCTCCTCAAATACATGTGGCTTTAGAGGAGAAACTCTCCGTTATATAATGTTTCTGGGGCAGAAACACTCATTTGAACGTGCTTTCTGTCTGAAATAACATTTCTGAGCTGCAACCAACGGTATGAAACACGGCGGAGAGGAACAGAAAGAGTGTAGGTACCTTGAATGAACTGTGAACCAGGGTTTCATCCAGGTCTATGACTACACAGATCTTCCCTTGATCCTGGGCTTTCACCTCAGGCAGGAGGCTGACTTCAGACTGCTAAGAAGACAGAAAAAGACTTTTAAACAATGTTCCACACAAAAACACACACCTGAGCCACTGGTGTCATCCACACAGCATTAAGAGCTGAGAAGTGTAACTGGACCCACCGGGATTTATATAAAAACCAAACCTGTGATTTTACATTTATAAATGAACTTAGCTTACTTTCAAAACAAGCCTGCCTACTTTACAAGCTTTTGCATTTTAAACATATTTATACCATTTTATCATATTTGCCAAATGTTGTACCTAACAAAAATGTATCTGCAGGAAAAAAACAACAATATAATTACCACCTTTACCATTCTAAGCCCTTTATGAGTTTTCTCAGAGTGCAATTAATTTTTTAATATATTACATAAGAGAAACAGCTTATCCATTAGGAAAGGAAAATTAAGATGAAGAAGGATGCCTTCTGTGAGCAAGTAAACAAACCCAGAGCAGCATAACTCTTACTGGGACAGTGTTTTAGCTGTTTTTTGTTGGGATTGATGCCCTCCACACAGTAACCAGGAGGCTGGACACTGCTTCCTTCTGGTGCTCGAGGACTCTACTTGATGTGAACCAACATGGCAGCTCATTAACATGCCTCTAACATAAATCCAAAGAGCAAAATCAGCTTGGTGCTGAGCTTTATTGTGTAAATGCTGATTCAGCCGTCACACTGTTGTCTTCCCGTTTTCTTATTTTTCTGCACATTTTTATTTTAAACAATCCAACTACTTCTGCATACTCTGTGCTATTTTTTCCACCACTCATATATCAAAATGTTCAGCTTATTCAGGAGACAGGTGCTGTGATGGTTGGTTTTTGTAACTTTTATACTATTTAACATACTTAACTTCCATCCATCCGTCCTTCTTATTTACCTGCTGTTCTGGGTACTGGAGTTTACCTAGAGCAGTCAGGGATTAAGATTTCTTTAGGTTCTTCAAAAACATAGTTCTCTTTGAAATCTGCTCTATTTTTGGTCTCCTATGCTATTTTCAACTTTTAGCTAATCTTTTGCTATTTCAGCTAAATTTTGTGATTCCTTCAAACTAGTTTTTGCTACTTTTAGCTAACATTTTCCTACTTTTAGTTTTTAGTTACCATTTTGTTACTTTTACCTTTTAGCTAGTCTTTTGGTACTTTTTACTTCTAGCTATATTTTTTGATACTTTTCACTAAGTTTTTGCTAACGTTTTGATACTTTTAGAAAGCTCTCTGCTACTTTTAGCTTGCCTTTGGTTACTTTTAGCTTCTACCTAGCCTTTAGCTTCTTATACCTTTAAGTTAGTATTTAGCTTCTTTTGGCCTTTGGATAGCACAGTTTTGCTGTTTTTAGCTTGTGATCTACATCTTTAGCTTTAACAACTCAGCAGTTTTCAGCAGCCATTCAGCACTCAGTATTCACACTGCCTTTTGGCAGAAAATATAATTTCTCCAGTTTATTTCCCCCCCTCAGCATGTTTTCAGGTACACTTGTTAGCTGTCCACCTGAAGGATAGACAGCCGCTCAGTTATCCTCCTCTTCCTGTGTGGATAAAGTGGGAACATTGAAGTGATTCCAGTTGCGTTCTAGGATATTAGCTGCAGGTGCAGCAGTGGTTTCAATACAGTTGTAAAAAAACAAAAAAAAACCTGATGCCTTGTGAGAATAATGGAGGTGTCAAACTTTATTTGAACACCGTCTCATAATGATGAGTGACGTGTGTGGAGGTGAAACAAAGATGTGTAATAACCCCTAAATAAAAATAAAAGCAGGACTGAGGTGAAGTCTTTGTTACCTTGACAACCGTCCCATTTTCCTGTGACTCCAGCAAGGGCTGCAGGGAAGGTGGTGGTAGTGGTGGCGGTGGTTTGGGGCCATCCTGAACTTGGAGGCAACAGAAGAGGGCTTTGAAGATGTTACAGCTCCGAGGCTGTTTCAGGGCAGAGCGGCTCACCTGGCCTGTTCAGCACACAAAAAGACACATAGTGAGAAAAAAAAACAAAGAAACAAAACTCAAAGTGGGGCCCTGACTCGCATCCCACTACTTGTAATCAAACCAAGAAATCTTAACTGAAGCATGCAGATAAATACAATTTACTTGTAATAGCTAGACCGAGCTTCCCCTTTACAGATGGCAGGGTCCATCTGTCAACAGGCATGGCTGAGCCTGCACACAAAATCTGTTTTTAATGCGCCTGCCTCTGCTGCTGCTCCTGCTGGAAATGGCTGGTCCTCGTTACATAATCACAGAGGGCGGGAAAACCCACACTCTCCAGCAGAAAACACAGACAGAAAACATTCCAGCTGCTTTAAACTCCAAAGACCTTTCAGGACCGCCTGAAAGCAGGCTTGGAGGGACAGATGGGCTGCGGGTCAGCGGAGCGAGGCCCACCCCTGCGCTCTGTCTTCAGCCCTTTGATCAGTCACTGTACAAATGAGTGTCCCAGCTCCATGTAACACCTGTGCCACAGTCAAAGAAAGGGCGGAAAGCATTCCTGCGAGTCCCTTCTGGTGCATTTCATGTGAGGACTTGCCAACAGAATTTATGCCCATCAATACCACGCCGGCGTAGTTGATAAACACTTTCAGATTGACACAAAGAGGAGGAACTGTAAAAAGACAAAGAGGCATACAACTGTGCATTCAAATTAAGAGGGGGCATCACACAACCTACAGCGTCCATGCTGAACCTGGTGCTCTGCAGACACAAAAACATGTTACACAACTCCATGTTTAGGAGACAAAGGACACCGGGATTCAATCCAGGAACTCTGCAGAGAGCCAAGCTTTTCTTTTCACACATTTTTAAATAAATCCTGAAGAAAAGCATTTAAAAGGTGCGTGTGTGGTGTGGATTTAACACACCAATCTGAGTCTGAATAGTGTGTAACTCAGCCTTTGGATTTCTTTCCTGTCATTATTTTTTCAGATAAAACGGAGGCTAGGGAGAGCCGTGAACAATCAGGAGGAGGAATGAGTGCGCAAAGCCAGCAGAAAGTGTGCAAACAAGTAAATCTTTGAAATGGCGCTAGGCTGGGCGTGTGCGGAGGGGTGTGTTTGTGCATTCCGCTGTCAGAAGCGCAGGAACTCGAAGTTCCTCCGTGTTCCTCAACAACAACCACCGCGGAGCCCCTTTTTTCCCCTCCGCACCACCAAGCGGGGGACGAACATGTGGCGCGACGCGCACAGGACGCTGCTTCATTTATCCGCGGCTTCATCCGGACTGACCGAGGCGCGTCGATGGTCTCCTGCAGAACACACACACACACACACATGCTGCTTGTTTTCCAGCGTCCAGTGCTGACAGACAGGTGGGCTCCCCATCAGGATGTACTTGCTGGGAGTGGGACATGATGGGATGGTGTCAAACAAGCTAGAAAACTGACCAGCAGCGTGTCGGGGGTGGGGTGGGGGGAGAAACGACACCACACACACGGGGAAGCGGTGACACAGATCCCCCCCCCCCCACTGCAGAAAAGGGACGAATGGGACCAACAATAGATAAGCCCGGAGCGGAATGGAGAACTTATAAATATTCAATGCAGAGCCAAACATTTTGCTCTTTTGAGAGGGGAGCCACAAAAAACAATATGTCCTGGACGGCCTGAGCGCGCGGTCTGCTGTCTTTTAATTGAAATCTGAAAAGCAACAGCAACAACAACAAATAAACTCACCTCGCAGCTTTCGCACAACTGAAAACAAGCTGAATAAGGCGTCTTTCTGTGCTCAGAGGGGCTTGTCAGAGCCACAGTCCGCAGCCCCCCCACCTGTCAAATAACACACCGACTGTCCACCACCCAGAAAACACACCAGCACGCGCCCGCGCCGACAGCACTTTAATGGCGTGTGTGTGTGTGAGCCCGGCGGTCTTACCTGTTTTCGGCGACACTTGAACGTCTTCTTTCTGCACTTGGGTGATAACAGAACTTTCCATCTGACAATCACGGAGCCCTCGAAATCCTCAAATCCTGTCCCCGAGCACTGGGCATCCCTCATTGGGTTCTGTTGACAAGCCCGCTTCAGTATTCACCGAGGTTTGCGTGTCATCCGCCCCAGCTTGGGTCCTCTCGGTGAGCGCAGGGTTTATCTCGTCCCTCTGGGGTTCTTTATCCCTCCGCACCGCTTCTTCTTCTTCTTCTGCTTCTTGTTGTTGTTGTTGTTTTCGTCTGCCGCCTGGGGAGGGGGCAAGGCACTTAGATATTGTTTTTTGGAGGTTCTCGGACACTCCGTCGGCTCCGCCGTACCGCTACTATTTACTGGTGGTACAGCCGAGCAGCCCTCCCTCTGCCGTCACGGCGAAGTCCTCACTTTAGCAGCAACAACATGGAGAATCCAGGCAAGAGAAGGAAAACAACCGAGGAAATGGGGCAAGGAGTGGCGGTTTCAAGCCCCCCCTCTTACTACAGAAAAACAACATCGCCCAGAAGGCCACAAAGAGCGGTGAAAACCTCCGGCGATCGAGCGGACACGTAAAATTTGACCCAGAAAAGCTGATTCCGAGCGGTAGTTGGCTGTAAAATGATAGTTATTCCGCTATTTACGGTTTTGTTTTTCCACGGATGGGACTTGCGGGCGCCTTGAAACGGTCTCCGCCCCGCGATTGGTCAATATGGACGAGGGGGCGTGGCTAAAGCGTTCCTCCCCATCCCGCGAGCGCTGCTCAGAGAACACATTCCTGCGCTCCTCGT
>NC_051437.1:4599498-4612126 GCF_001649575.2 Kryptolebias marmoratus | reverse complement strand
GGGGGGGGGGGGGGGGGGTCGTTGTTTGTAAATAGTTGTAAATAGTTATAAAATAAACAACAGTAAGCCAGTGCAAATAGGACACAGATACGCAAATGAAGCCTATGCATTTTGTTTTACTAAAAATATACCGCATGACGGTATTTATTCTCTCCTTAAATCTCCCATTTATATATGTGAATATATATTATTTTGAGGATCATGATTACGTACGGGTTCATTACAACAAGAAAGAATAAACAAATGCCAAATTCTGCTTTTTTTGTTTGTTTTCACACACAATAACTTCTAGAGACAAAAACTATGGAGGACCGAAAGTGACATAATCAAAAATAAAAGCAGAAATATATATATATTGCTTTTTTTGCCTTTTCCCTTACACATGCGTTTTATCAAGTAATGTTTATGTTTTGCGTTTGCTTTTTCTTTACACATGCATTTCATTAAGTAATGTTTATATTTTGCTTTTGCCTTTTCCTTACACATGCGTTTTCGTCAAGTGATGTTTATATTTTGCTTTTGCTTTTTCCTTATACATTTTCCCCTCTTTAACTACATATGCATTTCTGCCTCAGTATGCAAATGAGGTTCAGCTCCTCTCCTATTGGTCAATAACCAGGAAGGAGCAGGATCCATACGCAGATCGATTGTTCATGCCTGTGCTCTCAGCAGTTTCAGAAGAACACCTCATTTGAGAGGGAGTGAACTCGTACCAGAGATGTCTCAGGCAGCTGCAGAAGAGTTAAGGCACATTGCTAGCTTAGCTGATGGCAGTACAGTCAGTGATGACTATTTATTGTTTCCCTTTTCAAAGCCCCAGAGTGCAGAGTAGTCACGCTTTACACCCGCTTTACACCGTGCTTCACACCCGTGCGCGCTCCCTCGCGAGGGCGCGCCTGATCACTTTTCAGCACAACACCGTCCGTCCTTCTTTCAAATGGTGTCAGTTCAGTATGCCTTTACCCCCAGCTGTAGCTGACATGCCCTGGCGATGGCCGGTTAGTCGCTTTTTTGCCTCCATCCTAAAATCTGACCACTTTTTCTCCACCTTGGCCTCTCTGTCCCACTCACTGAATTAACAATAATAAAAACGTGCTGCTGCTCACAACGCTTCCTTTTATTTGTATCGCCACGACTGTGGCTCCCAAAACATATTTTTTCTGTTCGCTAATAAAATAAAATCAATTCAACTGGCGGCTGAGGGGCCATTTCTTCCTCCATCCATATTGGATAATACTTTCTCTACATGGGCTATGTCTCAACAGCTGGAGAGATTTCTATGTTGACTCTATTTTTCCTTCTTTCCAACAGCTAGCAAATAAATTATCTCTCCTTGAAGAACATTTGGTCAGATACCTTTAAGTTCAACCCTATGTCCGCAGCTCATTCCCAGAATTTCCATCTCTTCCTATCCTAACCCCTCTGATTTCAAAGTGTTTCTGCAACCTCTCCCCTCAACGAGAGGAATGATTTCGTCCAAATATTTAAATATTCCAAACTTTTCAAGTCCTTTAAAAACTGTATGGGAGACAAATTTGGGACTGCTGATTTCAGATGATGTTTGTGGGGACATTTTAAAGAGGAAATGCAGATCTCCAGTCTATGCTAGGCATGCAGTTGAGCTCAATGCATTAAAACCAGGCTCGCAAAAACATTTGACACAGTGTCCCCTCTGTGTGAAAGACCCAACAGGCCACAGCAAATTACTCACACAAGTTTTGGAGTCATCTCTCCATGAACAGGTCCTGGTCTTCAGATGTCATCACATGTATCCAGAGAGGACATCACTCCTAATGTTTTAACTACTTTGTTTGATGGTATGGTACTCCACTTGCTCTCTCTCCTGTTTAAAAACTCTTACTAGCTTTCACTACTCTGCTGGCCAGGGGGATCATACTGCTAAGCTAGATATCTGCAGCTCCACCTACATATACAACCTAAATTAGAAAGGTCTTCTTTTATTTTCTTAAATTGGAAAAACAAAATGGCCGATAAGGCTTTATCATTTGAAGTAACCTGGGATTCCTTTCTGTCCTCTGTTAAAGGTACAGATTGTCAGATTATTCTGAACTGAGCACCAGCTACACCACAGTCTTGGCATGCATGTATATGTGCATATATGCAATATGTATGGAGGTGTATGTGCTTTTATGGGTCTTTAAGTTCTTTTATTTATTATAGAATTTTTATTTATTTAACTTATTTATTTTTACCTATTTGGTAGCGGTAGGTGCAGAGGTGACAGGTTAAGTTGTTGTTTGTAGTAAATTGTTGATATAATATGTTAAAGATTCGAGAAACCAAATGTTGATATGTTACTGTGTGTGTGGGTGTGTATGTGTAAAACCCCAAACTCTTTCCAAAAAAGGTAATTAAATTTCAAGTTTTATTCTTAAGTTGTCTTTTGTTTGTTTAGGTGTTATGTTACAAATCTAAAATGAGCTGATTTTCCATTCAAATATTTTCAACTACAACCTAGTTACCTAAACTTATAACTAAAGAGTAGTTATAAACCAAAAACATAAACTAAATAACCATTAGAGTTTCAACTAGTACATTAAACCTTTAGACCACATTAATAAGCAGCATAAACACAACAGATCAACTTGAGGGAAATATGTTTTAATGAAAACATTCCTTAACTTTCAACACTTGGTTGAAGACCTTAAAACTTTATCTTCAAATTCCAAAGCAGAAGAATCGTGACAGTTTTTACTCCATCTGGTTCCCAGTTAGTCTCCATCTACGAAAGCTTTGTTTACTGGATGCGTCTCCATGCTGAAGAAGGTAACAGAGGGCAGAGTGAAACCGATGACCCAGGCTCCTTTCACTCTCCTCTCTCTTTCGCTTCCCTTTATTGACACAGGCGTATAAAGAAACCGACTTATTTTGCAAAATAAAAAAAAATAAAAAAATCTTAAGTGGGACTGGAGGGTGGAGATTTTATGTGGCAATTTGGCTATCCTCGAACATTTGTGCAACGTTGAAAAGAGGCTCTGCTGCAGTTTCTGACAGGATAGCACAAACCACAAACATCTCATAGAAAAATGAAGACAACATGGTCTATTCCAAAAAATTTTTTAACTTATTTGTCCTAAATTGCATGCAGACGTCTGACATTCATACCCTCTGGAAGTTTAATGAAATTAATTGATTCTCTTAATGCAGCAGCCACAAAGAAATAAACGACTAATCAACACAGGGGAGTTGCTAAATGTAGAAAGACATACCATTTGTGGAATACAACAGAAAACAGTACACCTTGCAACTTTTAAGATGAAGAAAAAAATCATTAAACAATTAAAATACAGTTAGAGCCCAGTTCAGATAGTTCACTCCGAACACGTGTGGGTTCACTGCACCATGAGCTCAGCCAGTGCCCACAGTGGCCGCAGTGCAAGACATAAACACGAAAGCACCGCTGTTCGCATTCCTGGTGTTGGACATTTTAAGGCAGCAGTGACAGATGTGTATAAAAATACAAACAAAATGAGTACGGACCGCACAGCTGGAAAATGTCAAACAGTTTAAAGCTGATGCTGCTGTTTACTACATTGACTTGGAATCCATCATCTTTGCCTGCCTTCCTGTTGATCTCTCTGCTACTCTGAACACAGGCAGACAGAAAGAACGCTGGGGTCAGCTGCTGTGAAAGAGGCCCCGGGGCAGAGCGTTCAGGAGCTCTGCAGCTGTACCCTTCAAAAACCTGATCAAAACATCCTACTTTTAACATCGCAGATCCCTTAAAACTACTCTGTCTTTCACTCAACAGAAATGCATGAATTCACACATATTAAAAATATTCTGAATACGTTTAAAAAAAATTTGCTGAAAACTATTTGCTGCAACCCAGGCAACACGTATACAACAAATAAAAATAGAAACTCAGCCACAGTTACACAGTTACAGTTTATTGGTTTTATTCAGTGCAGGTGTTGTCGACATCTATTTTTTTAAAGCAAATTATTACAAAGTTCTTATTAGAAAAATACACTTTGTGCTTTGTGTTGTAGCAACATGTCCAGCATAGCTTTTACGTAAAAGGCAGCAGATTATTGGTTTAACCTCAGACAAAAGGCACGAAATGTACAGAACATTGTTCAGTCAACTCCAAGATAGAAGTCTAAAGTTGATTTACTTTAAACAAATAAGTCAAAAACAGTGAGGTCAAACTATCGCTTCCATTTTAATAAATTGAAGTGACAAAATTCAAAACTGTTCATTAAGTTATTTGTCAAGATGATTATTATAAAAAAAAACGAAACAAAAAAAACAACATAAAAGTGCTCCATCCTTCAGGAATTGTTGTTCTATTTCTATATTTCACACCTGGAACTCTATGGGATCTACTTACAGCTTCATGCACTCTGCTATGCATCAACAACATCCAATCCTGCTGATGACAAACTCGCTGCTAAAATATGCTTACAGCATCTGAGCCTCATGTAGGGCTGGGACTGTTGGGTGTACAATCATGTGATTTGCTGGAAAAGCCTCCCCCCACCCCCTTACCTCCCCTCCTCTCTCTCTCTACCTTACAGGCCTGCCCCTGACTGGCCTCTGCTAGGCTGTATTTCCAGGAAAGGGGCCTACAGGACAGGCTGTGGGGCCTAGGCAAGGACACATTGGCTCATTGAGAAAAACAAAAACAGAGAGGGGCGGTGGGAAGACTCTCCCCTCTTACATAACTTGGCCTCCATGACTGGGAGAGTAAAAAAAGGGGAAAAAAAGCAAGTTCTTTGCCACAATGCAAAAAGAAAAAAAAGAACCCTGTCCACCCACCTCTCCTATACTGAAAAGGCTGAAGCCTTTCAGACCTGGAATTCAAGCAGCACTGACACCAGCAGTCTTTGCTTTCAGTTGCATAATGGTTGCAACTCCTAAACTGCATCACCACCACAGGCATGTGACCCCCACCCCCCCAAATAAACACAATGAATATTAGAGTCCAGTTTAGTAACTGCAACAGTTACACACACACACACAAACTCCAACTTAAATCCATTTTACACCTCGACGTTCCACCATATTAGGACCAGGCTTTGGTCCCTGTAAGAATACCAGTCCTGGCAAGGTAGTTGATTAAACCAGAAAGGTTCCTAAAATGGTAACAAAAACCAGGTGTCCCTACAGACACACACACACACACACACACACACAGAATGTCCCCTAATCTTTTGTGTTCTGCTCTAACTGTGGTAGTGAGACATGTGCCTTTTTGTTTTTTGAGGGATCTCTCTGGCACCCTGCACTGTCTCCTTGTGGCCAAAAGTCAAACTACAAAAAGAATGCAGATTGATTTAAAATTCCACCAAAGGGCCCACAAAGGAAATTAAAATCTTTTTTTTTTTAAAACACAAACAATTTTTATAAGGCAAATTTTAGAGCAAAAGAAACAGCTGATCACATTTTTCTCATTATTGTTGGGATTAAATCAAAAATTAGGACAGAAAATCAGGACTCTCCACCTGTAATCTTGGTCAGGTTTTTTTTAAAAACTCACAATGTAAAATTTACCTATTAAAATAAAAATAGGACTTTTTCTTTATATTTGTATTCCATTGAAGTTCTATTTCAATTTTATTACCCCGGTAATCTGAGACTTAGTCACCTTCCACTTTAGATCTGTTTTAGGTTGCATTTTTGTAAAGATATTGCTTGACGAGCTTAATTACCTAATGGATTTGATATAAGAGAAATAAAGGAGCAGACATTGATGAGTGACTTCATTGAACTCAGTGTCAGAGCAAAGACTGAAAATTTTAACCTGTAAAAATCCACAGCAGTGAAACGCGCTGTTTTACACAGCTTCATAGTGAATTTAATGTCAATGTTGTGGTTTGAATATTATGTGATATAATGCTGCTCAGGTTATTTTTCTGTGACTGACACAGCACAATACTGCGTTCAGTGACCACATTGGGTCTAACAACAATCAGAACAAACATTAAACTAAAGAGAAACTCACCACACTACATCCTGTCAATCCACACCGATGAATAAAATCCCTGCAAAACTGACACTATTGAGAAGGATTCTGATGAATCGATCATTAAAAGCTAACAACAAAAAAAATTGTATTTTTTGAATGTTCCTATGGGTGACTGTTCAATTATTTTTAATCAGCCAGCAACTGAAGTGGACTTTTTTTTAACCCTAAGTTGTTCACTCTGCTGCTTGTGTGGGGTCACGTTAGTTTAGTAGGAGGTCCTACAACTTGGCTAAAGACAGACAGCATTCAGACTACTAAACAAATTCATATAAAATGGGTCCAGACTATCTTATGGTCCGAATGAAGACGTTTTCAATGAGCACTGAGATCGTTCAGACCTGTATTTATCTCTATTGAAATGCAACCAATAAATCAGGACAGAATTAAAGGACAAGGCCGTAGAAACGTGTGGTTCTTACATTCAGTGTTTTCAAAAAGAAAGCATTCGGAAAGTGTTGTAATAGTACACCACTCAGTCACAACAGCTAAACCACTAACAGGTGAAACGAATAACATTCTTAATTCATCTCATAATGTGACATTTTGTAGAAAACCTCGGGTTTCTGCAATCAGATGGACGTTACTTAAAAGTGACTCTATAGGTCTCCCTGAGTTACACTCAAAACTTATCTCAGACATTTTACCTCAAGTCTGAATAGAGATGCAGACTAAATAACTCTAGATAACTGATGAAAAATTTAGCACCTTTCAAAGATTAACTTTCTTTTAAAAGTTAAGCTTCATCCACATCAGGACAGGACACAGCTCAGTGTACTGCAGCAAAATAGTACCAAGTACATGTGGAGGCTCACAGTTGTACTGGTGATTTGACTGTCCATTTGAGCCTAAATCTGACTCAGGAGTCAAATTCTGGCTGCTCTTTTATCAGGATGGTCAAGTCGTTTTCTTTCCTGGTGCTGGGATCCAGGTAGGACAGTCCCAGAGCTATCAGAAATAACCACACCTGCACCACAGAAACAAAGACACACATTAGATCAGGAAAATCATACACTAAGCCTTTCTACTTTTATATCCAATATTCTAGTTGCTTTAAAATGTGATCAGGTATTCAGGATTCAGAAGAACTCTGAGTGATGATGCTGCACCTCAGAACATCAGATACCTGAAGATGGCTGCTTAGAGAAACAAAACATCCAATTTCAAATACTTTAAAAAGATCTGCCAGAAGAATGTTATAAACTGACGAATACAGGCATCCAAAACTTGAAGAGACTCACACATGACGCAACCCCCCAACAATCTGAATATTCTTGTTGTTATCCAACTTTGTTTGATTACAAACTCAGGAGAAAGCTTTGGCAAGTGACTGTGATTCAGTTCATTTGCAGTTCATTTTGAAGTTTGTTTGGAAGCTTGTTCATTTTTGTGTTTTTTGTGTGAAGACCTTCCCCTCGTTTGTCGTTTTTATTCAGTGCTTTAAGTCCAGCAGACAAAAGATAAAGAAAGAGAAAACCGCAAAGAGAAGCTTAAGTTGAAAGCAACTTTTTGAATTGCACATTGTTTGTCTCCTGGCCCTGCTGCATCAGCTGCTTCCTTGCTGACCCTTTCAAACATCACTGCTCCTCAGGTGACCTTGGACAGAGCGCTGACCTCTGACTCTCAATGGGCTCTGGGCTTTACCTTGGCTCCTTGTCGTGGTTCTGTTGAGGCCTGAGCAGCCTCCAAGTTCTTTGAAGACAAAGTGATTACTGGAAGAAGTGATTTTGTGTTTGGCTATTTTATTTTAACTGATACAAATTGATAAATAACATTTATTTCCAATCTGATGTTTCATTAAAATTAACCTGACAACCTGGTGACATAAACCAGGGTATTTCGGAAGAGCGGAACCAAAAACCAGAGGCTCCAGCGAAGATCTTCTTCTTGGGTTTACTGGCGGGTGACATCTAACGTTTAGATGTATTATCACCATCTACCATGCTGGAGTGTGGGCCAGAATATGTTTATTTCCGATCAAAACTAAATTCTACTGTACAATCCCGTTTCCTTTAAAAAACTAATAACTGCTTTATTTTTATTTTATTATGTTTTACCAATACCTTACTCACTCTTAATGTCTCAACACCATATTTCAATACTTCTTGTTTTAATTTTTCTCTACTTACCCTATACCTCTCAGAATAACTAATTACATGCTCCACTGTCTCTATATCCATTCCACAACCACATCTACCTGTTGGATGTTTACCTACCAAATGTAATGTTTTATTTAATCCTGTATGTCCGATCCTTAACCTTGTCATCACTACTTGTTCCTTTCAATTTCCTCCAATCATTTCCATACTCCCTACTTTATTTTGTATATGAAATAAATATTGACCTTTAGTTCCCTCCTCCCACAATTGCTGCCATTCAGATTTAACTTTGTTCTTAATAATGGACTTCATTTACAATATGCTATTTCCATAATTTGTTCCTGTTTTAAAGACATCTTAGCTAATGATCTGCTATTTCATTCCCCTCTATATCCTTATGAGCAGGTATCCACATAAATGTAATCTTTACTTGAGCTTGTGTAATTCTAAATATGCTTTCATAAATTTCATATATCATTTCTAAATGACTTTGAGAAAAGAAATTTAAAATGGACATCAAAGATGACAATGAATCTGAACATATAAGTACATGTTTTCCAAGACCAAACGCCTAACTCATAGCAGGAACACCTGCGCGGAGGGACTGGCCCTCCCTCTTCGCACGCGGTCTTTGTTTACTCACCTCTATAATACGGGGAAGCACCGACCCCCGGACAGAGTCTGCTGCGGGTTGTGCGTGAACGCCCAGCTACGTTGATGCTGCTCTGCCAGGCCTGTCGGCTCACCAGTTCAGTGTCAAGGTAAGAGGCGCTTATGTTTTATTAAGTTAGCATCACGGGGATGTGAAGCATTGAAATTCTGCTTGCTTTACTGTGTTCTGTGGCGGAATAAATTGACACAATTATTCTAGCAGAAGCAGTGTGAGTGTGATTTATTGTGCCGACTTCTTCCGATCCTGTCTAAATATTTCACAAAACACACTGTATGCAATTTTTTTCCTTGTGTTTTTAACTTTTTTTTACTTTAATTTAGCAACAAATGTGACTTAAAGCATGCTCAAGTAAAAGTAAAAGTAGAGATTTAAGAAAACCACATTAAAAGATACATAAATAATACTCCATAACAAAAATGTGAGTAATTTGTTACTTTTCACCTTTAAATATGAATAACAGTTGAGCCAACAGAGATGCTACATTCACCGGCCACTTTATTTGCTCCACCTTGCTAGTATTTTTATACAGGTTTGACCTCCCTCTTGCTTTCAGATCTCCCTTAATTTTTCATGTCACAAATTTAACAAGTTGTTGGAAACATTCCTCAGAGATTTTGGTCCATATTGACATGGCAGCATTGTGCTGTTGCTGCAGAAAAATGTGAGTCTCCCGTTCCACCACATCCCAAAGGTGTTCGATTGGATTTAGATCTGATGGCTGTGGAGGTCACTGGAGTTTAGTGAATTGAGACTCATCAGTGGAGGAAATGCTTTTCCAATGTGATGTTGTCCAATTTTGGTGAGTCTGAAAACTGTAGTTTCAGTTTCTTATTCTTAGCTGACAGGAGTGGCACCCAGTGTGGTCTTCTGCTGCTGTAGCCCATCTGATTCAAGGTTGGATGTATTGTGTGTTCAGAGATAGTATTCTGCAGACCTTGGTTGGAACGAGTGGTTATTTGAACTACTGTTGCCTTTCTGTCATCTTCAACCAATCTGCCCATTCTCCTCTGACCTCTGACACTGGTAAGGCTTTTTTGTCACACAAATGCCGCTCACTTAATATTTTCTCTTTTTTGGACCATTCTCTGTAAACCCTAAATATGGTTGGGTGTAAAAAATCCCGGTTAATCAGCAGTTTCTGAAATACTCACAACAGCCTGTCAGGCACCAACAACCACGCCATATTCAAAGTCACTCTAATCTTCTTTCTTCCTCATTCTGATGCTTGGTTTGAACTTCAGCAAGTCATCTTCACCATGTCTACATGTCTAAAGGCACTGACTTGATGCTGCCATGTGATTGGCTGATTAGCTATTTGTGTTAACAAGCAATTGAACAAGTGTCTGTCATAAAGTGGCCAGTGAGTATATATGTAGGCCTGTATGTTAGTATATACAGTATTTAACTAAGAATCTTTATGATGGTTAAAGGAAGACATGACTGACTTATAATTTTGATAAAATTACACATTTTTAAAGTTTTTAAAGTTTCCACTTCTGAAACAAGGCTTATATCCACATAAATGAGTTTACTGCAAGATCAGTTCATCCTGCGGGCTTATACTACCTACCAAATATCCCACAAACGTTAGGTATGCTGTGGAGAGGAACGCTGCCAGCACATACAGCCACATGCTGTGGAGGGTAGTCATGTAGACCACAACAAAGTACATGTTGATGGAACACACACACAGGATCACCAGCCCTCCTCCTATTTTTAAAGCCCTGCAAATTGACAGGAAGAAATATTTCAGCAGGGGAGCAGAATGAAAGGAGCAGCAGATCATTTGGCTTTGGATCTGTAGAGGCAGATCAACTTACAGTCTGTTGACAAACTCATTCATCAGAGATGGCATACTGGTGAAGGTGAGGATGGTAATGAGTGCAAATAGCAGCTGGGAGATGAGAAGAAGAGTCAGGATCATATGGTATATATTACACTACCGTACAGTCATCCTATTTCACTTCTTTACCTTCCACAAATACAAAGTGTTCACCATTGTGCCACAGGGAGGCACTACAGTTACACTGTGCATAGTACACTTTGTGGTATTAGATGTGAAATCATGCAAGATGTTTCCCTCTTTCAATTATCTCTACTCCACTGTACTGTATTACATGTTTAAACTGGCTAAAAATGTTCAAAAGTATTTGCATTCAGCCCTGTACTGGCCCCTTATAAAAACACACACACATAAACATCACATGTGGAAACATGTTAAATTATAATTAAAGACCTAGCAATCCATAAAAGAATGCATATTGCCCTTTGCCTTTCAGACAAGAGTTTTAGACTAAAATGATCTTATGGTGAGAAATGAGCGAGTCATAGCCACTGTGGTCAAACCTTGAAAATAACATTGTGCCCAATTTCAATTAACAAAATGTGTTAGCCCACAGAGAATGTGTTGTAAATTTTAGCTCAATATCTGTAAAACTGACATTTTTGTGTTGACTATTGTCAATTAGCTGTGATGGCTAACTTAAAATGAATTAACTCTTAAAGTTAATTAGCTGTAGATGGACATGCAGTGACTTACTTTCAGCAAGTTTCTATAAAATCCCTCTGTGAAATGATTTGATAACATACAAACAGGGTTGACTCCAACAGTTAATGCTACAGTTTTAAGCAAAGACATTGAACAATGAGTAGCACTACAGCTAACAAGGAATTTGTTTGTACCCTTTTGTTAAGCTCCTAAGCCCCAAGCTTTTGTTTGGTGTGCATTTCAACGCATTGTCCTCATATGAAGACACAGTCTCAGGAAGGAAAAGACAGAAAACCCCACAAAGGTCAATGAAATAACTTGAAACTGACAAAAGTAATAACAATAATAAAAAACTAACAAAAAAAATTAACTAATGAAAATCAGTCATTGTTTTTGAATTTTGGTTTGACAGACTAAAAAAACAACTAATAAAACTGTCCTTGACAGAATGGATGGTACCTCCATGGTACTGAAACAACATGTCCCACAGGGACATGTTAAACTCAGTTGTGTCCTGTAAGCAGCATCACAGGTTTCTTCAGGTGGAAGGTAGTCACAGTGCTGTTTGGTATCATGGTGTGTAACACACTGAACATGGAGCACAGAAAGCTGACAACAGAGTTGTCCCAGGAGCTTAGAAAGAAAAATGACTGACAGCATGTTAAAGGTAAAGACTATAAGACCGTCTCCAATCAGCTTGATGTTCCTCTGACTACAGCTGCTCATATTATTCAGAAGGTTAAGGTCCAGAGGACTAGAGACAACGTCTCTGGTAATCGCTGCAAGAGGAAAATAGATAACAAATTGAAGAGATGAATAATATGAATGGAAACTATAGAGCCCAAAAAAGCTTCCAAAGAGATTAGAGATTAACTCCAAGGTCAAGGTTCATCAGTGTCAGACCACACAATTGATCTGTTTGAGCCAAAGTGGACTTAAAAGAAGATCATCAAGGAGGATATTGAATCATAAAATAGCAAGACTGGTATTTGCCAAAATGCATATTAACAAACTCCAAAGCCTCTGGGAGAATGTCTTTTAGACAGATAAAACAAAACTGTAGCTTTTTGGTAACAAGTCCCATCAGCTCTATGTTTGTAGACCCAAAAATGAAACAGAAAGAAAAGAATCCCGTACCTACAGTGAAACATGGAGGAGGTTCAGTTCTGTTCTGGGGCTGCTTTGCTGCATCTGATACAGGGTGTCCTGAATCTGTTCAGGGTCCAATGAAATATCAAGACTAATTAAAGCTGCAAGCAGCATTGGCGGCCCTCGCAGCTCAGCGCCGCTCCGGCCTTGCGACCGCGAGAGCTCTGGCGACCGCCGTCTACGCTCTCGAGCCTTTCCTGCACCGTCCACTAGGTGGCGTTTTCAGCAAA
>NC_051437.1:4597287-4599398 GCF_001649575.2 Kryptolebias marmoratus | reverse complement strand
CCATCCATCCATCCATCCATCCATCCATCCATCCATCCATCCATCCATCCATCCATCCATCCATCCATCCATCCATCCATCCATCCATCCAGGAAAAAAAGCCCCCAATGACGATCTGCTAAATAAATGTCTCAGGCAGTAGAAACCCAACGTGGAATAGGAGAAAGAGGAACCCTCATGGAAATACAAGACCCTGCACAGCATGTACCACCAGCAGATAGGCTGGTCTGAGTATTTCAAAAACTGTTGATCTTCTGGAATTTACATGCACAACCATGTCTAGGGTTTACAGAGAATGGTCCGAAAAAGAGAACATATTGAGTGAGAGGCAGTTCTGTGGGTGCAAATGCCTTGTTGATGCCAGAGGTCAGAGGAGAATGGCCAGACTGATAGAATGGCAACAGTAACTCAAATAACCACTCGTTACAACCCAGGTATGCAGAAAAGCATCTCTGACCACACAACACGTCAAACCTTGAGGCGGATGGGCTACAACAGCAGAAGACCACACCAGGTGCGACTCCTGCCAACTAAGAACAGAAAACTGAGGCTACAAATCGCACAGGCTCACCAAAATTGGACAATAGAAGATTGGAAAAATGTTGCCTGGTCTGATGAGTCTCGATTTCTGCTGCAACATTCAGATGGTAGGGTCAGAATTTTGCGTCAACAACATGAAAGCATGGATCCATCCTGCCTCGTATCGACGGTTCAGGCTGCTGGTTCAATGGAGTGGGGGGTATTTTCTTGGCACACTTTGGGCCTATTAGTACCAATTGAGCAATCAACACCACAGCCTACCTGAGTATTGTTGCTGACCATGTCCATCGCTTTATGACCACAGTGTACCCATCTTCTGATGGCTACTTCCAGCATGATACCGCGCCATGTCATAAAGCGTAAAACATCTCAGACTGGTTTCTTGAACACGCCAATGAGTTCACTGTTGTTAGGATCTGAGTTTTGGAATTATGTTTTGTCTTCATGTTTCAGTTATAGTTTATTGTTTGTGTTTTGTCTCTTCCCTGTGCCTCAGCCAACATTCACTTCTCCTTAGTCACTCTCTCTCTCTTCCCCATTCTCACCCATCTACACCTGCCTCTAGCTCCTTAATCATCTCATCTGTGCCCACTTCCACTAATCACCCTCTGCCTTTAATACCCGGTCACATTCTCTACCTCTCTGCTGGTTCATTGTCATTCTTTGCCTCCCTGATGTGCCGTCCTTCCTGTTTGCTCGTGCCTCGTCATCTCCCTTTGGTTAATCTCTTGTCACAGGTCTGTTCATGTTTTGTTTAGTTAATGTTTTTGTATTTAGTTTAGATTTTGCTGCCACGTCAGCCTTTGTTTTGGGTTTGCCTTTTATTTCTAAATAAATTTAGTTTTTGTTTTCAACATGAGTCTGCGCTCAGGGTTCGCCTCCTTCCACCCCGTTCATGACAGAATGAACCAGCCAGACCAGAACCCAGCGGACTCAGTTTTTTCTTTTTCTAACCTCTCTGAAGAGGATTATCTTTTGCTCCACTTCGCAGTAAGGGAGTACTGCGATTTGGAGGCAACCTCCCATGATATTCAGGTCCGTTTTTGGGCAGCCCAGGCCCTCCTGAAGGAGGCTCTCCGTCACCCCGGGCTGGAATCATCCCCGGGGATGGGTGAGATCCTCCGAGAGGCCAGAAGGGATTATGCCAGGGGATGCACTTCCTGGTCTCCCGCATCAGCAGTGCGCCCTGAGTATCCGGTGGCAGCCACTCCTCCCGTGTCTTCGGTGGCAGCCGCTCCTCCCATGTCTTCGGTGGCAGCCGCTCCTCCCATGTCTTCGGTGGCTGCTGCGCCTCCAGAAATCCCGGTCTCCCGAAGACGGAGGCTTAGAAGAGGAAAGGAGCGGGTCGACTGTGAGATCTCTCTGTCGCCCGTGCTGGTGGAGGAGGAGGAGACGGCATCTCCGTTCTGGGGAACCCGCTTAGCCTGCAGACCAACTCCGCTGCTGCCGGCGAGGTCCTCAGTTCCGCCGCCGGCCAAGTCCTCAGTTCCACCTCCACAGCTATCTGCCGAGCCCTGGGACCTCCCTGCGCCCTCTGCCGAGCCCTGGGACCTCCCTGCGCCCTCTGCCGA
>NC_051437.1:4592205-4595259 GCF_001649575.2 Kryptolebias marmoratus | reverse complement strand
GTTTGTCTTTTATTTCTAAATAAATTTAGTTTTTGTTTTCAACATGAGTCTGCGCTCAGGGTTCGCCTCCTTCCACCCCGTTCATGACAACTGTACTCTAATGGCCTCCACAGTCACCAGATCTCAATCCAATAGAGCACCTTTGGGATGTGGTGGAACGGGAGATGCGCATCATGGATGTGAAGCCAACAAATCTGCAGCAATTGCGTGATGCTATCATGTCAATATGGACCAGACTCTCTGAGGAATGTTTCCAGTACCTTGTTGAATCTATGCCACGAAGGATTAAGACAGTTCTGAAGGCAAAAGGGGGTCCAACCCGGTACTAGCAAGGTGTACCTAATAAAGTGGCCGGTAAGTGTAACTCTCAGATTAAATATTACATTTGGACTGATTTCTTCCACTTGTGCAGTTACTAAAAATAGAAACTTATTGCCCTAAAATGATGCTGAAAAACCAGTTCATGTATTTATCACTTCTAAGCTGGACAATTCCTTCCATGGTCCAATACCATGCACGTTAGGTTAATTGGAGATTCTCAATTGTTGTCAGGTGTATGTACATAATAGTCCTGTGTGTCTCTGTTTGGCCCTGCGATGGACCGGTGACCTGTCTAGGATTTACCCCACCTTAGGTCTGTTAACAACTGAAGACAGGCATCAGGCATGACCCTGAGCAGGATTAAGCAGGTACTGACATGAAAACTGGGTCTTCAGCCAGGATGAGCGGAACCGAAACCAGACTCAGAGACAGGATATTACGGTAAGTGATTTATTTACAGGGTGCTATTTACAGTGCAATATTTACAGTGCTGTGATTCGACTCGGCAACAGCTGGGGAAGGAGGAGGTTAAAGACTACGCCAAAAAGGGCAGGCGGACCCTAGACCCTCACAGGTACAGAAAATGGATGGATGGATGGCAGAGCCCCTGTTTACTTCTAAGACTAGGCTTAAAACTCTTTTTAGATAGTGACACCAAAAATTTCTTTGTGCTGATGTTCATTGATAAAAACGTATCCCTTTAAAGAGGTCGACCACAAAGGTTTTGTTGTTCAAAGAGAACAGATCTGAATGAGGACTGCCTGATTGGTTGCAGACATTATACTAAAATAAAAAAAATACAATTTCTAAAGGACATCTTGACATAACACAAATATTACATTGAGAGCAACAGAGATACTCACTACCTCTATGTTTGTGCATTGATAAAAAGCCTCAGCAAAGATGGCAACCACAAACACATTGATGAGAAAAGAGACAAACAGGGCGACGGTTGATTCAATGAAGAAATATTTGTTGGCCTCTTTTACTTCTTTCTTTTTAGAGCGATCCACTTCTCGAGACTAAGAGAGCATTTAGACACTCAGTGATTAGCTGAACCAAGTTTCACAGCCAATTAAACATAGAATTCAGTCTGACCTTTACAAGAGCAGAGTGGAGGTAACTATTGTGAGGCATGATGACGGCACAGACAATGCCAACAGCCTGACCCAGCTGAACAGGACCACAGCCTTCACAGTAGGGCACAAACATCCCCTTAAGCAGCTGGCCTTGGTCTGGAGCCACTGTGGCATACTGAATCTGCAGTCACTGTATTAACTTCAAAAGCATGAACAAATCTTTCTAATATATACAATAAGAGCAAACTGGCATCATCTGTGAATTTTATGAGAGGCAAAAAGTGCTGATATCTTTTACTGAATTATAATTAACACAGAATTCACAAAAAAGGAAAAAGAACTAGAACAATGTTATCCTCAGTTTTCAAATTATTAGGAAGCAGAATTAAACTACAGGGATCTTAACACTATGATAAACATATCTCTTTTTTAACACTTTGAGAATATCCCTCACATTAAAATGTTTATTCATTTTTTATAAGAGGATTAAAAATGGTCAAAAGAGACACTGAAAACTATTTTGGTTACAACTGTGACTCTTACGGTACATTAAGAGAAAAACAGATTTTACAAACAGATTTTAAATTTTGTTGCTATATTAAAGGCTTTACAATTTTTTTTATTGCTGTCTGTAATTCACTTTGTAAAAGCTAGGGATATAAAAAAGTAATTGAGCCATTTTAATTTTTATCCAACAGAATATAAAGTACTTCCTACTTAACAGAACCATTCTTAATAAAATGAGGGGTTTGTTTCAATCAGATCAGAGATGCTCAGAGGTGTTTTTCTTTAGTTTAAAGTTTGTTCTGATTATTTTTAGAGCTGAATAGACCTATTATGGTCACCATAAGCTATACATTTAGTGTGTTGTATCAATTTCAGAACGATCTGAACATCATCATGTTTGCCTAATTAAACATTAAGCTGATGTTACGTTCACAGTTGTATAGAGAACAAATTATGACTGCAGCACATTTTGTTTTACTGTGGAGAACTTTTAGGTCCTTTGGTTTAAAAACTTGCATCTTTGCTCTGACACTGAACTCTGTACAGCCACTAATCACTGTATGCTCATTTATTTCTATTTCTATTCCTTTATTTCTATATTTTATTTTGCTGCCTGTTGGCCATGTCATTGTTGAAAATAAGAATTTGTTCTTAACTGACTAACCTGGTCAAATAAAGGTATTATTATTATTATTATTATTATTATTATTATTATTATTATTATTATTATTTCTCCTACATTGTGTCTTTTGTCTTTTAGGTAACTAAACTCTTCATAATTTGGGTAAATCACCACAAACATGTGACTTAAAGAGTTCTGAACTGTGTTAATGCCAAAATCATACTAAAGATCAGATGTCTGTCTGTATTGTAATTTTTATAGAAACATTAAAATACCTGCTGTCACACTGTTTGTTGCGCAGCTTGCAGCTCAGTGTGTGTATTTGCACAAATAATTGGTAACTGAAATCTGATCACCCCAGACACATCATAATACTGACTGCTCTGCCAGAACACATACTTTACAAATTCTTTTGCTTGAATTTTGACCCAGGTATCGTCCACATATCTGAACCAATGGCTTGGTGTAGCTCCCTCAAAGGAGTTCAGGGCTCTCTGCTCCACTTCCTCCATGTAGAGGTTAGCC